>NC_059386.1:37305191-37410191 GCF_019703515.2 Myxocyprinus asiaticus | reverse complement strand
ATTATAATTATAATTGACCGGGCATCAATTGTGGCTTTACACATGATATTATGTAGATTTTTTTTGTACATCTATGAATTAGATTTCTTCTTATAAACACTTTATTTACATTTAGCCTCTTTTCCATACTCTCTCACACTTTTTTGTTTTTCATGGGGACTGCACACACACACACACACACACACACACACATACACATACAGTCACACACAGACACGCACATTCTTGTACGAAACACACATGACAGATGTAACAAACATATCAAATAAACTAAATCAAAGGTACTACTGTCTAAAGAGGGTGTGACAAGAGCAAAAGTTCATGCACACATTAGTCTAAATAGGGCATGAAAGAGGAAACTGTCCACATTTTTACTCTGATGCTGAACCATCTTACAGCATACTCACAAATCAACATTCAACAGTTCATGGAAATAAATAGAATAGATTGTACTTAAAAACATAGTACAGAAGTATTAATGTTGTATACTTGAGTTGTACAGTTGTTTTGATAAAAGAATATGTTGATTTCATAACTTTTTATTTTTTATTTTATCCCCTTTTCTCCAAATTTGGAATGCCCAATTCCCACTACTTAGTAGGTCCTCGTGGTGGCGCGGTTACTCACCTCAATCCGGGTGGCGGAGGACAAGTCTCAGTTGCCTCCGCTTCTGAGACTGTCAATCCGTGCATCTTATCACGTGACTCGTTGTGCATGACACCGCGGAGACTCACAGCATGTGGAGGCTCATGCTACTCTCCACAATCCACACACAACTTACCACACGCCCCATTGAGAGCGAGAACCACTAATCACAACCACAAGGAGGTTACCCCATGTGACTCTACCCTCCCTAGCAACTGAGCCAATTTGGTTGCTTAGGAGACCTGGCTGGAGTCACTCAGCACACCCTGGATTCGAACTCGCGACTCCAGGTGTGATAGTCAGCGTCAATACTCGCTGAGATACCCAGACCCCTGATTTCATAACTTTTGACCAACAAATTGTATTGAGCAGTCATGAGTAACAGGAAATTCATTCAAATAACTTGTAATTCTCACATTAGATGTTAATATAAATTGTATCTTATATTATATTTAAATATAATTTCACAGAAATGTTGATAAAAAAAGATGTCTTCACATATATCACAACGGTTTTGCTGTAGTTAATGTATATTTTGAAATGAAAAATAACTTTTATATTTGTCATTTGCCAAAAATATCAATTGTTTTACATGTTTTAACAGTTAAGAACTTATTAATGACTTACAATATAGTTTTAGATGAAACCCATCGGGTTATAAATGATTTATAAGCTTGAATTCCACCGGGTCAAAATGGACCTGCAAATGCAAAAGGTGTATGCAGATTCTGAGCACAATAGGAGGGTTAAGCAGTGTGACTTTTTATATGACAATTAGAAGTCATAATCGTGACAAGCCCTAATTGGAGTGAACTATCCCTTTAAGCCAGTGCAGTTTACTGGTCACATGATCTCAGAACAGTGACTTTCCTGACCTTGTGCCCCCTGTCAACACTGAACCTGAAATGACACGGCACAAACTTTCTAAACAGGCTTCCTTAAATACACTGATAAAACACACACACACACACACACACACACACACACTCACAGTCACACAAACACACACGCACAGTCACACAAACACACACACACACACAGTCAGTCACACACTCACACACACATGTACAGTCACACAAAAAAACACACGCACAGTCACGCAAACACACACAAACACGCACAGTCACACACACACACATGTGCGCACACACACACGCACAGTCACACAAAAAAACACACACGCACAGTCACACAAACACACACACATGCACAGTCACACACACACACGTGCGCACACACACACACACACACAGTCACACAAACACAAACACACACGCACAGTCACACAAACACAAACACACACGCACAGTCACACACACACACGTGCGCACACACACACACACACACACACACAGTCACACAAACGCACACAGTCACACAAACACACACACGCACAGTCACACACACACACACACACACACGTGCACACACACACATGCACAGTCACACCAAAAAAACACACACACACATGCACAGTCACACAAACACACACACACAAACACACACACACACACACAAACACACACACACAAACACACACACACACACACAAACACACACACACAAACACACAAACACACACACACAAACACACACACACACACACAAACACACACACACAAACACACACACACACACACACACAAACACACACACACAAACACACACACACAAACACACACACACAAACACACACACACACACACAAACACACACACACAAACACACACACACACACAAACACACACACACAAAAACACACACACACACACACACACAAACACACACACACACACACAAACACACACACACACAAACACACACACACACACACACACAAACACACACACAGAGGAAGAGTGTGATGAAGAGTCACTCACCCCACTGCAGGAATCTATTGACGTGTTTCTCTCTCACCAGCACAGACGAGCGAAACTCCTGATAAACTCCCACCAGCAGATCCAACAGCGTTTGAAGGCCGACCGGACCAATCAGCTGACCCGTGACGGGCTCGCCTGGATCCTTCAGGATGTCTGCTGTGACCGGGGTGTGTTCACTCGGGCCGGTGTCCCTCAGATGAGCGAGCTCTTTGGCCCCGGGGCCCACAGACATGCCGACGCTCCACAGGACTCCGATTCATCTGATTCAACCCCGTTCCATGATTCCTGAAGTGCTCCACACACTAAACACACACTGACCTGTTCACACCCTTCTGTCAAACATCTGTTTCCTGTTTGATCTGCTGTATCTACACGTTTCCTGTCTGTCTGATTCTGTCTGTGTGTCTCTTTATATGTCTCTCTCTCTCTCTGTGTGCGTTTGTTTCTGCAGCAGAACTTCTAGTGCTCAAGCCCTTTTTTGGTGTGTGTCGCTCTGTCTATCTCTCTCTCTCTTTGTCTGTGAGTCTCCCTCAGTTTTAAAAGTCAAAGTCTTCTACTCTCTCTCTCTCTCTCTCTCTCTCTCTCTCTCTCTCAACAACACATGTTGTTGTGTGTCTCTCATGTGTTTGTATTCAGCTTCAAACATTCTCAAAGTTCCTGCAGACACAGAGGTTTGTCACAAGTTTGTGATCTGTCACATCTCTTCTAACACCCTCTACAGTTCTAGACCAGTACAAACCATTTTAAACCATCTGTAAGTCTAAACCTGTCCTCCAGCCCCAGCACAGATCATCAGTGTGGTCTCTCCCTCTGTCTGTGAGCGTCAGGACTCGTGCTTCTCTGACTGTCTGAATGATTCTGTTCCTGTTTCCTCTCTGAAGTTCTGATTTTCTCTCTCTCTCTCTCTCTCTCTCTCTGCTGTATTGTACAAACTCTCTCTCTCTCTCTCTCTCTCTCTCTCTCTGCTGTATTGTACAAACTCTCTCTCTCTCTCTCTCTCTCTGCTGTATTGTACAAACTCTCTCTCTCTCTCTCTCTCTCTCTCTCTGCTGTATTGTACAAACTCTCTCTCTCTCTCTCTCTCTCTCTCTGCTGTATTGTACAAACTCTCTCTCTCTCTCTCTCTCTCTCTCTCTCTGTTGTATTGTACAAACTCTCTCTCTCTCTCTCTCTCTCTCTCTGCTGTATTGTACAAACTCTCTCTCTCTCTCTCTCTCTCTCTGCTGTATTGTACAAACTCTCTCTCTCTCTCTCTCTCTCTCTCTGCTGTATTGTACAAACTCTCTCTCTCTCTCTCTCTCTCTCTCTCTGCTGTATTGTACAAACTCTCTCTCTCTCTCTCTCTCTCTCTCTCTCTGCTGTATTGTACAAACTCTCTCTCTCTCTCTCTCTCTCTGCTGTATTGTACAAACTCTCTCTCTCTCTCTCTCTCTCTCTCTCTGCTGTATTGTACAAACTCTCTCTCTCTCTCTCTCTCTCTCTCTGCTGTATTGTACAAACTCTCTCTCTCTCTCTCTCTCTCTCTCTCTGTTGTATTGTACAAACTCTCTCTCTCTCTCTCTCTCTCTCTGCTGTATTGTACAAACTCTCTCTCTCTCTCTCTCTCTCTGCTGTATTGTACAAACTCTCTCTCTCTCTCTCTCTCTCTCTCTGCTGTATTGTACAAACTCTCTCTCTCTCTCTCTCTCTCTCTCTGTTGTATTGTACAAACTCTCTCTCTCTCTCTCTCTCTCTCTCTGCTGTATTGTACAAACTCTCTCTCTCTCTCTCTCTCTGCTGTATTGTACAAACTCTCTCTCTCTCCCTCTCTCTCTCTCTCTCTCTCTCTGCTGTATTGTACAAACTCTCTCTCTCTCTGCTGTATTGTACAAACTCTCTCTCTCTCTCTCTGCTGTATTGTACAAACTCTCTCTCTCTCTCTCTGCTGTATTGTACAAACTCTCTCTCTCTCTGCTGTATTGTACAAACTCTCTCTCTCTCTCTCTCTCTCTCTCTGCTGTATTGTACAAACTCTCTCTCTCTCTCTCTCTCTCTCTCTCTCTCTCTCTCTGCTGTATTGTACAAACTCTCTCTCTCTCTCTCTCTCTCTCTCTCTCTCTGCTGTATTGTACAAACTCTCTCTCTCTCTCTCTCTCTCTCTCTCTGCTGTATTGTACAAACTCTCTCTCTCTCTCTCTCTCTCTCTCTCTCTCTCTGCTGTATTGTACAAACTCTCTCTCTCTCTCTCTCTCTCTGTTGTATTGTACAAACTCTCTCTCTCTCTCTCTCTCTCTCTGCTGTATTGTACAAACTCTCTCTCTCTCTCTCTCTCTCTCTGCTGTATTGTACAAATTCTCTCTCTCTCTCTCTCTCTCTCTCTCTCTCTCTGCTGTATTGTACAAACTCTCTCTCTCTCTATCTCTCTCTCTGCTGTATTGTACAAACTCTCTCTCTCTCTATCTCTCTCTCTGCTGTATTGTACAAACTCTCTCTCTCTCTCTCTCTCTGCTGTATTGTACAAACTCTCTCTCTCTCTCTCTCTCTCTCTGCTGTATTGTACAAATCTCTCTCTCTCTCTCTCTCTCTCTCTCTCTCTCTCTGTTGTATTGTACAAACTCTCTCTCTCTCTCTCTCTCTCTCTCTCTCTCTCTCTGCTGTATTGTACAAACTCTCTCTCTCTCTCTCTCTCTCTCTCTCTCTGCTGTATTGTACAAATTCTCTCTCTCTCTCTCTCTCTCTCTCTCTCTCTCTCTCTCTGCTGTATTGTACAAACTCTCTCTCTCTCTCTCTCTCTCTCTGCTGTATTGTACAAACTCTCTCTCTCTCTCTCTCTCTCTGCTGTATTGTACAAACTCTCTCTCTCTCTCTCTCTCTCTGCTGTATTGTACAAACTCTCTCTCTCTCTCTCTCTCTGCTGTATTGTACAAACTCTCTCTCTCTCTCTCTCTCTCTCTGCTGTATTGTACAAACTCTCTCTCTCTCTCTCTCTCTCTCTCTGCTGTATTGTACAAATTCTCTCTCTCTCTCTCTCTCTCTCTCTCTCTCTCTCTCTCTGCTGTATTGTACAAACTCTCTCTCTCTCTATCTCTCTCTCTGCTGTATTGTACAAACTCTCTCTCTCTCTCTCTCTCTCTGTTGTATTGTACAAACTCTCTCTCTCTGCTGTATTGTACAAACTCTCTCTCTCTCTCTCTCTCTCTCTCTCTCTGCTGTATTGTACAAATTCTCTCTCTCTCTCTCTCTCTCTCTCTGCTGTATTGTACAAACTCTCTCTCTCTCTATCTCTCTCTCTGCTGTATTGTACAAACTCTCTCTCTCTCTCTCTCTCTGCTGTATTGTACAAACTCTCTCTCTCTCTCTCTCTCTGCTGTATTGTACAAACTCTCTCTCTCTCTCTCTCTCTCTCTCTCTCTCTGCTGTATTGTACAAACTCTCTCTCTCTCTATCTCTCTCTCTCTCTCTCTCTCTCTCTCCAGCTCTTCTCTTCCTATTCAAACACATATGTCTCTCTTTCCTCTTTCTATATCTGTCTGTACAGTGGTGAGCACTTTTGTATTACTTTGAGCAGTAACTAACATCCACAATAATAACATATGTTGTCAAACTATACAGTACATTAACATGAGGACAGTGTTCAGAACTTGTACATGGCTCAATGACGTGATGCTCTCTTATTCTGTTCAGATCTATGAACTTATTCAAAAATACATTCACATAAAACTATAACCTGAATACACCTTTACTATGATGAACATGTTTTCAAATTCTGAGTTCAAAGTCATTTTGATCATTTTTCTGAAGCTTAAAGTCAAAAATGTTTAAGTTATGTATCCGGCAGCAGACAGTAAAAAATAAATAAATAAATTAATTAATTAATAAAAATCATAGAAAATAATTAAAAGCTTTATTTCTTAATAAAAAAAAAAAAAAAAAGAAAAAAAAAGATTTATCATTATTATTATTAATTCTTAAAAAAAGAATAATAAAAAAAATAAAAAAATGTAGTGAACCAATTTTGTTTTAAAATAATGTTATTTGAAAAACTTTTTCCACTGATTGAAGTCAGGTGACCTGGTGCAGGTAGCCATGTTGTTGCATTGTGACAAACAAACAAACAAAATAAAAAAAACAGAGAGGACTCTTTTAGACCCTCAAGACTGTGTGAAGTTTTACATTTAAATAATAATAATAATAATAATAATAATAATAATAATAATAATGACTTAAAAATTCATGATAATTGTCAAATAAATAAATTAATTAATAAATTATATATATATATATATATATAAAAATAATAATAATAATAATTATTATAAATACCTTGAAATTTATGTTTGTAAAAAAAATTTTTTAATCATTCTTAAGGTGCAAGAAAAGTATTTTAATAAAGTTTTCTTGATGGTTAGAGCACTTGACATTTTTTAAGCCACTTAATACAATAAATATAAAAAATAAAAATGGTAGAAAATGCTAAATGTTTTTCAAAATGTATAAAACAAAGATGGACCCAAACATGAAATTTCTTTGAACTTGTGGTTTAAACTATATTTTGGAAATACTTTTTATATTCATCCCCTTGCAGAACCATATTTGTTAATGACCCACATACAGTACACAATTATTTACATAAACTACTGTATATACACTATTCTATAACACCTAAATCTATTCATTACATGTCTCTCTGGAATACTTGGTTGTGATTGGTCAGTGGCAGCATTCTGTAGTCAAATATTTATGTATAATAACTCTGAACTGTATAACTAACTGTTGTCTCAGGCAAGTGATTTTTTCATGTCTTTTCACATAATAAAATAATAACTCATTTAATGTAGCTGTGTAATAAACCAGTCATTAACCAGACTGTGCGTTCTCCCCCTTACATGAGTGAGTGAGTGAGTGAGTGAGTGTGTCTCTCTCTAGTGGTGTGTTACAGAACTGTTCATTTTTAGTCATAAAATAACCATTATAAAATCATCACTGGCCATTATGACAAAATCTCATCATCATAATGGCAATTTAATCAATTTATCAGAATTAACATTAAAGTACTCATTATGTGTGGGGCAAATGCACAGCATATTCTACTGTATATGTAGGCAACACATCAAAAGCATGCTGACAGCTTATTGCTCTTATACTGGTATATTACTGGATAATGGGAGCATAGTAGTTTTGTTACATGAAGTCTTAATGGTTACAGTGCTCACATGCAGTTGATGCAGCTGGAGTTATGGAAATGCAATGCTGTAATTGACAATTTGCAGCATCTGTTAATTGCAACAGCTGTATTTTTAATCTTTATTACTGTTTTGAATTAATTGTGCAGCCCTTACATAATCCCTGCCATTCATTATGACATCATCACAAGCACTGTAACAATACAATCATTACACAACTTCACTTACCAGAGCACACATGTGTATGTGTATGTGAGGTAGTGTGTTCTGTGTCAGGGGCCGCGTGTCTGGCCCTGTGCGGGACGTGTTTGATGGGGGGGCAACGTGAACCTCTAATCACTCAAGACACTAATCCTGCTCACTACATACTAAATACTCCGATCAGACTCATAGAACACACAGACAGGGAGACAGAGAGAGAGAGAGAGGTGTAACTGAAGGTTGGGAGTGAACGCTGAGGGAACGTTTGACTACTGTTGTGTGGATTGAACATTCAGAAAAAGAACACTGACAGCAACAGATCTGAGCAACTGAACAGGTGAAAAACATTGATTTACTTTCTATGATATTATGCTGAGGAGAACGCAGTCAAATTCATATTTGCATCATTTATTAAATTTTTTAGCAATTATTGTTGTTTGAAAACGGTGTTTCACTTGCAGAAATGTTTTTGTTTTGTTTTTTTGGACATGTACAATTGCAATGCAATGGTAGTTTTTAAGTACTTAGACGCACCATGTAAATATCATAGTACATGTCTATGAATGTTACTATATGTGAGAAAAAAAGAGTGTGGAGTGACACAAGAGACAGTAATGGAGGAAATCACTTGCCTAGACAAACAGTCAATTATACAGTTTATGACTGTGAGTTTGGTATTGGTGGTTTGATTTGAGTGGGGCAGTCCGGTGACCCTCTCTGTGTCATGAGATTACAGTAACTCAGGGAACATCCTGCAGTGTCATACAGACCGCCAGTGACGCATGAAAACCTGTTAAGATCTTACTGGGATTATTATAGCTCTTCCTGTGAATGTCACCAGTGCTGACGATTGTGTTTACACACCATGCAGAACTCATCTCATGCATGTGAATCATGATGGCATGTTATGAGAATGTCATTGCACTCGTGCTGGAGCAGAAATGTAATGGAATGGTTTGTGCAAATATGAACCCTCCTATGGGACTGAAAAACGGCACCTTATTTTGGGATTCATGGTCATTTCTGACCAGAAGGGTCAGATGCGTAACTGTGTTTTTTGATGATAATGATAATGATAAAACACAGAGCATTAAACCAGATTGTTTAATGTTTTAAAATGCTGTTTAAAGGCACAAATATATTTACATAGAAATCACAATTGTGAGAAATGACTAAATGTCTTCTGTGTTGATGCTTGAGCACAGAAAACAGAAAACAAGACAACAGCAAAGTGGCACAGAGCCACATTAACACAGCAGTGAAAATACATCTTTAGTGCTGTATGTTTGTTCTTAGATTAATGTCTGATAACTCTCTCTCTCTCTCTCTCTCTCTCTCTCTTTGTGTGTATGTGTGTGTGTATGTATGTGTGTGTGTGTATGTGCGTTTGTGTGCGTGTATGTGTGTGTGTGTATGCGTGTGTATGTGTGCGTGTGTGTGTGTGTATGTGTGTGTGTGTGTGTATGTGTGTGGGTGTGTGTATGTGTGTGTGTGTGTGTGTGTGTGTGTGTGTGTATGTGTGTATATGTGTGTGTGTGTGTATGTGTGTGTGTGTGTGTGTGTATGTGTGTGTGTGTGTGTATGTGTGTATGTGTGTGTGTGTGTATGTGTGTGTGTATGTGTGTATATGTGTGTATGTGTGTATGTGTATGTGTGTGTATGTGTGTGTGTATGTGTGTGTGTGTGTGTGTGTGTGTATGTGTGTGTGTGTGTGTATGTATGTGTGTGTGTATGTGTGTATGTGTGTGTGTGTGTGTGTGTATGTGTGTGTGTGTGTGTATGTAGTGCAGTATAATGTCTAAAGGTCCACAGGACTCCAATATGGAGCAGTTTCGGCTGCAGAGGAGAGGAGAACACCTGCCATATCAGGTACCTTCACTCACCCAAGAAAGTATCAGTGATGTTTGCTCAATAATTTTGAATGAACTTGTGTTTGGTGAGTTTTAGTGGATGTATGAATTTCACACAGTTCAGCACATTCACTAGCATCACTAACAAACACAAAGTTTCTTCATTTTTCTTCAACACTACATCTATAGATTGAAGCATTTGAAATGTAAACATATTTTGGTGAAAGTTTTGCTTGAAAAGTGTGCTTGTGCTACCATTCTTTCAAATAAATGACACTCGCTTTGATACACTCAAAAAAATATTTTAAACTATTTTTAAGATTGTGTAATGTTTAACAAAATTAAATTAATAAAACTTAAAATATTTAGCATTTTTTATTTGATTAAAGATTACTCAGTTCAATTTGATGGAATTTTGTTATGAAATTGAAATCATAAAAAATCATAAATTTAAAATTATATTTTAAGTGTGTTTTATTCAGTGACATTTTGACATTTTTAAGTGTAACTTAAAGGAACAGTCCACCCCAAAAATAATTTCTCTCATCATTTACTCACCCTCATGCCATCCCAGATGTGTATGAATTTCTTTCTTCTGCAGAACACAAATAAAGATTTTTAGAAGAATATTTCAGCTTTGTAGGTCCATACAATGCAAGTGAATGGTGACCAGAACTTTGAAGCTCCAAAAAGCAAATAAAGGCAGCATAAAAGTAATCCATAAGACTCCAGTGGTTTAATCCATGTCTTCAGAAGTGATATGATAGGTGTGGGTGTGAAACAGATCAGTATTTAACTCATTTTTTTTTACTATAAATCTCCACTTTCACTTTCACATTTGGATGTGAAAGTGAAACTAAACAGGCACCACATGTGGCTTTCAGATGTAAACAAAACAAAACAGAGAAATGTTTAATTTCACCATTTATATCTTCCGTTTAATATTATGATATGTGCATATAATTTAAGTTACTCTTTGTCATATTTACATAGTTGAGACAACAATGTTGAATCATACAGCGATTGCATAGGATTTTAAAAGTTCTTTCAGCCAATAGAATCGCTTTATGATCTATTGGGGGCATTACTTGGAGTGGGCGTGTCGTGTAGTGGGTGTTCCTTGTCGTCTTGCGAGATGCGGACAGATACATTTGGAACATCCATGTTTAATGTAATTTTCAGATACATAACAGTTGTCAGTTGAGGGCACTATTTTACTACTCTTGTGTTTGACAACTGTGAGAAGATGAACTGCTCTACTGTTCATTGTCGTCTCAAACGCTATCTTTGGAGGGTAGTCTTTTGGAAAGAGGGGGCGTGTCTAATTTAACGGCTCGATCTCTTGGAAGTTCCAGAACGACTAAAATCGCTCACAGCGCCTTTAACAAAATACCGTTTGAGGTATACTTCATATGCATAAATGTATGTGTAACATATAAATTCATATGTTTACACTTACCTGTACATCCAGATTTTCCCGGAGCCATCAGAGCAGGTGTCAGGTGAGCAGTTGTCAGGCGGAGCGGCGCGGTGTATGGAGCGTCTGCCATCTATTGTGGTGGAACCGTCAGAGGAAAGTGAAGAGAAGAGCGGAGAGCTGCTGTGGACTCTAAAGACACAAAACTCCATCGATGAAGAGGAAGACCCTTTCCAAGATCACTGTTACCCCAACAACACCCATCAGGGCGAGCAGTGTGACATGGACGGGTCAGTATTATCACCCAATTCAGATTTGTGTTTCTTATCACTGACTGACTGTATGCACTGTCATTTTGCAAGTTATTAACTAATCTAAATGAATTTGTGTCAGATACGCCTAAAAATCTGATGTTTGCTTGCTATAGCACTAGAAATGCAAAGTGTTTTGACGTAATGTGTCAGATCTGTTTTGAGGGTGTGGAAAGAGTCGGTTGAGTTTGAAATCAAGTGGGAAAACAACAAATTGGATTTCTGAAAGCACAAATGGACCCGCCTCTCTGAAATTCTCATTGGTCCATGGATGGCTCCATCAGTGTACTGTTGATTCAAGAAATGATCTAACTATCCATCCATTATCTATCTATCTGTCTGTCTGTCATTCTATCTATCTATCTTTCTATCTATCTATCCATCTGTCTGCATGCTTGCCTGTCTGTCTATCTATCTGTCTGTCTGTCTGCCTGTCTGTCTATCTATCATCTATCTGTCTGTCTGTCTTTCTGTCTATCTATCATCTATCTGTCTGCCTGTCTATCTATCTATCATCTATCTGTCTGTCTATCTGTCTATCTTTCTGTCTGTCATTCTGTCTATCTATCTATCTATCTGTCTGTCTTTCTGTCATTCTATCTATCTATCTATCCGTCTGTCTGCATGCTTGCCTGTCTGTCTGTCTATCTATCATCTATCTGTCTGTCTATCTATCTGTCTGTCTGTCTGCCTGTCTGTCTATCTATCTATCATCTATCTGTCTGTCTGTCTGCCTGTCTATCTATCTATCATCTATCTGTCTGTCTGTCTATCTATCTATCATCTATCTGTCTGTATCTATCTATCTATCTATCTGTCTGTCTGTCTGCCTGTCTATCTATCTGTCTGTCTATCTATCTGTCTGTCTGTCTATCTATCTGTCTGTCTGCCTGTCTGTCTATCTATCTATCTATCTATCTATCTATCATCTATCTGTCTGTCTGCCTGTCTATCTATCTATCATCTATCTGTCTGTCTGTCTGTCTATCTATCTGTCTGTCTGCCTGTCTGTCTATCTATCTATCTATCATCTATCTGTCTGTCTGCCTGTCTATCTATCTATCTATCATCTATCTGTCTGTATCTATCATCTGTCTGCCTGTCTATCTATCTATCATCTATCTGTCTGTCTATCTATCTATCTGTCTGCCTGTCTATCTATCTATCATCTATCTGTCTGTCTGTCTGTCTATCTATCTATCTGCCTGCCTGTCTGTCTGTCTATCTATCTGTCTGTCTGTCTATCTGCCTGCCTATCTATCTGTCTGTCTGTCTGTCATTCTATCTATCTATCTGCCTGCCTGCCTGTCTATCTATCATCTATCTGTCTGCCTGCCTGCCTGTCTATCTATCTATCTGTCTGCCTGCCTGTCATTCTATCTATCTATCTATCTATCTGTCTGTCTGTCTGTCTGTCTATCTATCCACCCATCCGTCCATCCATCCATCTATCCATCATTTAGCACTTATTTTTTGTCAAATATGTTTAAGATGCAGCTCTGAGGACATGATATTAGTGCAATAAATTAAAATGATTTCATTATTTAAAATGTGACTTTTAGGCCAACAGTATGTGTAACATTACAAATCTTTATTTTTTTAAGAAGCTTATTTAAATGATAATCAGTTGAAATTAAACATTATAAATACCATAACTTGTACTGAGGACTCAAAGTCAACATATTGTAGGAATGACCCATCTAGTTGATCAGTGTTGATGACTTGAGACGTAACTGTTCCAAACGACCATTAAGTCTAACTGAACATAACCCTTTACAAATAATATTAAAGTGTTCATTGATAGTATCTGCCTGTATCTCTTGCAGAGTTCCTCTCTGTAAGCGTTCATCGTTACCTGGCGCAGGTGTACTGATGGACTACAGCCGACTGACTCCACCCCCTTCACCTACATCATCAGACGCAGCTCCGCCCTATTTCCGAAGCTGAACGCTGTATTTACACTTATTCATTATAATGCTGCCCACAGATATCAAATACTGTATCTGTGTTGTGTATTTTGATATCAAGGAAAACAAAAGATTTGATTGGATGAAAACAATATAAATGACTATTTACGGCGTGACTTTATTTTAGAAAGTCTCTTGTGTGTCATATATATTTACATGCATATGGTCATGAATTTTGAGTGATGTTCCCATATACTGAAACATAATGACTTACTGCTTATCTCATTTGAACAGATGCAGAATCACACACTCCACTGCCTTGACATTTATACAACATAATTATGTATGGACCGTAGAAAAAGGAAGTGTGGTTTATCTCATTGTATCACGGTTAATATGTGTTAATTAATACTTTATTTGAAATGTTATTTTTGCACTCAGTTTGTGTTTTGAATGTGAAAATGAGTGATTTGTCACAGAGAATATCTTTCCTACGCAGCTGATTTTGCCCAATAAAGACCCTTTTTAACATATGACACTGTTACATTTGTGTAATTTCCCTTGCCTCAAACAATAAAACATGACAAGATGAATATCTGACGAGAAGTATGAGAGATCCACAGATTAAGTGTCACATTGTTACTTACATGACCACAAGAGAGCAGTAAAACTCCAGCACAGCGAGGAACATGAAAGCCATATAAATGTTCAAATGAAAGTTATATTTTGATATTTAGAGGCTGTGTTTGTTTTTGGGTCTTGCCTGAATCTGAGCGTATAAAAAAGCAATAACTAAACAGCCTGCTTCACTTCTAACCTAATAACTAAACTGAACAGCTGGTGAATGCCAGAAAGATCAGCAGTTTTTATCCTCTGTGATCTGTTCTGTTGTAGACTAAACATCTACTGACTCCACGCCAGTGTTTTCACTGTCTTACATTCCTCAAGAAAATGTGTGTACTGTGGTGTCTACTGCAGTGCTCAGATCTTTCAAACCATTCAGGGTGTGATATTACATCCAAACCATCATGAGAGATTGATCTCTGACCTTTACACAGAACTCTATATGACTAACCCTAACCCCTAACACTCTAGCTGCATCAGTAATCACATTCTGTCACAGTATGTCATGGATGCAAACTCCTCACCTTTTGCCGGGGTTGTCGGACTCCCACGTGATTGGTTACAGCAGTGGCCAATCGTATGCTTGGCAATCGCAGTTCTACCGAGGCAGATCGCTTGACTGATTACAGCTCTGGTCAATCGCGTTATTGGCAATAGCAGCGCGCACACAGTGATGTCTGACAGGAATGCAGCGTGAAGTGCTCTGAAGAAGCGGCACTCGTAAAACTTCGTAAACAAGCTGAATGACCTGGTACATGTGAGTCTACCTTGTTCATCAAAGAGAGAAAAGGGCGGAAGAGCTATTAATGCGTAAAAGTGACTGATGTTTATACATGTTTATACTCGCGTCAGCACAGCCTTGCCTCCAACTTTACACCAAAGTGTTTTTCACACGGTTTTGCCTGAAAAATTATGTTTTTGAGAGTACAAAGCTACAAGAGATATAAAAAAACTTTCCGAGATATTCAGTGTGTATTGAATTAAATTACCCCATCTTTTCCAAGTATCCAGAGGCCCCAATTATTGAACTGCAGTAATCAAATTCACCAAGAAAACGCTATGACATTAACAGAAATTAGTCCTCTTTTAACTTTCTGCAATCAAAGCAATTGCCGATTTTTTCTCCTCGAAATACATGTTTTCAATGTTTAATGTGCACATCTTCATTTCTTGCATGGAGAACTCTTAAAATCGGCTTTCTGCAACACTTGTCATGTGGAGGGCAAAGCAGCGCTTAACACTGGCGTTGACGCCTCGAAGCGACTCATGTGCAATGCGCTTTACAATGGTGAAAGGACATTATTGAAACACATAATATTTATTATTAGGCTATTATTAATGTCTTTTCTGGTTAAAGTCATGCTCAGCAGTTTAAATATACTGTAGGAAAATGATACAGTAGATCTGCTTTGTTCTACAGTAGATCTGCATCTCCAGAATGGGTCACAGAACTAATCAATTAATGAAACTGAACAAATTTGTGAAAAAGAAGCAAGCCACACTAAAATCCCCCTTATATTTGCAGAAAATTCAGCAAAATTTAACAGTTACTTTGTTATACCTGAATCGTTAAAATCGCTGGAATTGGAGGTTTTAGCTTATTCTTTATTTATTTTTATTTTTGGGGGGATTTTCTCCCTTTTCTCCCCAATTTGGAATGCCCAATTCCCAATGCGCTCTAAGTCCTCGTGGTGGCGCAGTGACTCGCCTCAATCCGGGTGGCGGAGGACGAATCTCAGTTGCCTCCACGTCTGAGACGTCAATCCGCGCATCTTATCACGTGACTTGTTGAGCGCGTCACCGCAGAGATGTAGCGCGTGTGGAGGCTTCACACTATTCTCCACGGCATCCGCACACAACTCACCACACGCCCCACTGAGAGTGAGAACCACATTATAGCGACCACGAGGAGGTTACCCCATGTGACTCTACCCTCCCTAGCAACCGGGCCAATTTGGTTGCTTAGGAGACCTGGCTAGAGTCACTCAGCACGCCCTGGATTTCAGCGTCTTTACTCGCTGAGCTACCCAGGTCCCGGTTTTAGCTTATTCTTAAAAAAAAAAAAAAATCCTTGTGGGCCTGAGATTGTCACCTTTTTCACCCCTCATGAGTTCACATCCCTGGTATGTACAGTATTTGATTAAGTATGCACTTCTCGATGTTCTTTAGGTATGGATGTGAGTAGTATAATTAGATTTTGGACATACATTATCCAGGGACACGAGTATTGTCTCGTGACCCGAATATATGTTGCAATAACAACAACGTAAAAATAATCTACTCTGGTTTTGTTAAACAAGCACCATTTAAACACAAGGAACATCTTTCTTGGTGTATATATATATATATATATATATATATATATATACACACACACATCACTTACTGTTAAAAAGAGCCGTCCGACTCACAGTTCACCGTCGAACTTTAAAATCCAGTGTTTTGAACATGACGCGCCTCAGCTCATGAGGGATTATGAGATCGTAAAGTGTCCAGTCGATCTGGGTATTTCTCACGTACTGTTTTAAGAATACTGAGGATTCGGACATACTACTCCATTAACAAAACCAGAGCAGATTATTTTTCGCAGTTGTTGTTGTTACATCATATATTCGAATCATAATTCAATACCCACGTTCCCAGATGATGTCCGGAATCTATTCATACAACACGCATACATACCTAAAGATCGTTCCGTTTTAACAGCCAAGAAGTGCGTCCTTCATCAAGTACAGTACATACTCTATGCAATTTCACATTATTCTGTTTAATGACAACATAAAAATTAACATGGCTAACAAAATGTTTTGAATGAATATGATTATATTCCTTTTTTTGTCATTTGTGATTTAATTATTCATCACAGGGTTAAATGTGATGTCACGTCATGAGGAATCAAATTGTCCTTGATATTTTGACATATAAGAGGTAATTTTACTGTAAAAACATACTGTAAATTTCAGAACTCAAAACTTAATCCCAATGCAATAAAAGTATTTATTGAATAACAATCTGAAAAAATGCCTCGTTCCTACTTCCCCGACTACCCTACGTCACTAGGGGGCCCATTAATTCATGACCACCCCTACAGCAACAACATCAATGCCTACTTTGTCATCATACCCTTGGCCCCGCCCACTGGTGCTCCGTTCATGCACAGAGTGTGAGAGAGCAGGACAAACAGACCTAGTGTGACATACTAACTATTCCTGAACACCAAAGGGGACCCATCTGGACTATTGTGAATTATTTTTGTATATAAACATGCACTAGACAGACGTCTTTGAACGTTGTCATGTATCTCACACTGCTTTTAAAAGACGCGGTGTCAAGTTACAACTCTGAAAATAAGACCCTGCTCATTCAGCTGCTGCATCTTGTTGTTTTGAGCACAAACGCGTCCTGGACGCATTCTTTTACACATCTGCGCTATTTTTAATTGTTGGTGAATGTAAACATGCACTAGATGAACGTCTTTGACAGTTTTCATGCATTTTCTGGTGCTGTGCGCCTACAGTATGTGTGTACATGATTTCACCGTGCTTTGGACTATGTATGTGCCATTTTTTGGCTCATATTAACATGGATTGTATGTTTTTTCAGCTCATATCAGCGTGGATTGCTTGTGAACCAGTCATTATACAATTCAAGCTTTGCAAAGGAACTGTTATTGAAGGATGGGGCAGTTAAAAACACTATTGTACCCAATCGCAAAACCGTTAGTAAACGGTTTCATTCATGAATATTTCATACATTATGACTGTTTGATAGTTAATTGCACTGCTGTGCTTACAGTTAGTGAACGGTTTAATATATTCAGATGCAATGTGTTGGATGTGCATTATGTGTAAACCCTGAAATTTAGTTTTATAATGTTGTGAAGCTGGTTCATTCTCTTCCGATTGAGTCTCAAATATGGATGAATTTGAGAGGTTGCACGATGTTAGCCAATCATAACAGTGGGTGTTTACGTTAAAGTTTTAAGGAGGCGCTGAGGCCAAAACCAAGTGTTTCAGACAGAGGGCCAAAAACAGTGTGGAAAATGATCATATATTACTAAATTATGACTGTTTTGGTGCAAAAAACACTTTACTGACATCATCAGTGGATGTCGGGGAAGATAATAAAATTATATATAAAAAAAAGAGTATGTCATGACACCTTTATATGTAAATTTAATGGAGGTTTATTCTGTCTGACCATTGTGTTGTGGAAGGAATATTGTGATGTTTGCAGGCTGCTGCTCAAGTCAAGCTGTCAACAGAACTGTCAATCAATTGACAGACCCTTCCTCTTCCTCTAATGGGGCGGAGTCAAAGAGAGGCAGACTGGGTGGGACAAGAAATAGATGAAAAGCTGCTATCTCTCTCTCTCTCTCTCTCTCTCTCTCTCTGTCTGCAAATTAGGTAGCCATTAGGAAAACAAGAAAAAAATAAGTCATAGTTCAGGGTGCATTAAATCCACTTTGTTCATGGTGGCTTCTAGACATAAGTTGATGGAGTAACTACCATAAAGGAAGCTTATTTTGCTTTGTATTGAATTTGTAAATTGTAAAAACAGCTTGGTTGTGAACATTGTTGTAAATAAAGGTCATCTTAAATCTCTCTCTCTCTCTCTCTCTCTCTCTCTGGCCGAGCTCCCAGACTGTGGTTTGTCTAACTCAACCAGCACCAAAAACCACCATCAATTTATTCCTTTTTAAAGCACACTAAACAGTGTGTGTTTATACATCAGAGAAAGAGAAAAGTGAGCAAGACATGAGCAGAGACAGCGAGAGATAAACAGTCTGCTGAAGGGTGTGTGATGATGTTCAGCTGGAGCTCTGGAGAATCTCATCACCGTCTGAACGTTCACAGTAGAATGAGGTCAGTCCTGCTGGTATAACGAATCTAAAGCAGCATATTTCTTTCTCATCTCCGTTTCATCCATGCAATCACAGTGCTCTGCTCTAATGGAAGCCAGATGTGCTGCATGATCGGCTAATACGCCTCTTTCTCTCTCTTTCACAGGAAATGCTCAGGGTTCTTGGCCCTGAAGGCCTCATGCCTCTATAATCACCTCCAGATGGAGAGAGAGACACACAGCTCTTTCTTTATTTCTCTCTGGGGTTGTGAGAGTTTCGTGTGTGCTGCGCGACTGCTGACTGCGTCCAAATGCACTGCTCTGTCTGCATTTCTGTCTCTTCCAAACGCCCAAACCTTTTCTCTCTCTCCTGATGAAAAGACTCAAACTTAACTTAGGGCAGCAAGAGTTTTCATACTGGTTCAAGTCGGTTTATACTGGTGTGACTGGAGGACCATCGCAATACCTTTATCCATCCCTTACGATAATTAAACATGGTTTTAATGCACATTATAGTATAGTTTAGTATAGTTAAGTTGGTATATAGATGAAAAGTAACCATATTTATATAGCCATGATTTTTTTGTTTAACCCTCTGGGGTCTGAGGGTGTTTTGGGCCCTGGAGAAGTTTTGACATGCCTTGACATTTGTGCTTTTTTCAGTTGCTTAAAAACATATTAATGGCTAAAGTCTGATAACACTGTATTCAGCACAAACTGGGCTACAATAATATGCGAACAACATGTATGTACATGTTTGTATTTTTGAGAAAATAACGTTTATAGTGGTTTTTGAAAAAACTAACATTTTAAGTCACTGAAATAAGGCCATATAACACATACTAAACATTTGTTCACAAGACTTTTGAGAACTGGATCTTGTAGCCTAGAGTTTTTGCTACAAACATGATGTGAAAACCATCCTGAACACTCATTCATACAAAACAATATAGTCATTTAACTTTTGTAAGACACTTTTAGTGTTAGAAAGGCCATATGCGAGGAGGCGTGGATGATCATGAATATTAATGTGATTCACACCTGAGGAGACAAAGACCCCTCCCCTGAGAGAGAATGAATGTGACGAGACTTAATGATTGAATGTATTGTTTGTAGCTTATTCACAAAATCAAGTTTAAGTTAAAAGAAGTAATCTGACTATACATTTTCTTTACATAAAGACTTAACTTTAGACCTACGCTACCGTTTAAAAGTTTTAGATTTGTACGATTTTTTAATGTTTTTAAAAGAAGTCTCTTCTGCTCAGCAAGGCTGCATTTATTTGATCCAAAATACAGCAAAAACAGTGATACTGTGAAATATTTTCACAATTTAAAATAACTGTTTTCTATTTGAATATATTGTAAAATGCAATTTATTCCTGTGATCAAAGCTGAATTTTCAGCATCATTACTGCAGTCTTCAGTGTCACATGATCTTCAGAAATCATTATAATATGCTGATTTTCTAATATGGGCATATTTACAGCACATTTTACACATTTACACCTGAACAGATATTTACAAGCACAAGCTTCGTTGATGATAATGAGGCAGCATAAACACTAGTTAAAATATAATCTAAACATTCATATTATTTTTATATCATATTACATATCATATTTATATCATACAGCATACAATTTAAATACCTGCTTTAGCCGAAACAACATTTAAATGTAACTCAAACTTGCCTATTAGGACATATTTTCAAATTTCAATACTCTGAATACTGGCTGGCAAGTCTGGAAATAGTCCAACTAGTAAAATATGTCCATGTTTATATAAAATAGCATGTCAACTAATGTAAGTAAAATTAATGACTTACTCATCCGGAATTGTATCCTCGGCTGGATCAAGACGCTCTTCAAAATGTAAACATTCATCGTTGGAGTCTGAGGAAAATGTGAACTCTTCGTCACTATCCAGGTGCTTCCTCACCTGTGTAGCATGCCATCTTCCAAACGCACAGGAAAGTGAATGAACATGATGTTTTTTAAGGCACTGTTGGGGGCGTTCACCATTTGCATTGCTCGCCTCAGCACATTACCGTATGAATAGCACCCTCTGCTGGTGGGTGTGATCACATTAGGGATAATGAGCTGAGCCAGGAGAAACTGTACATCGCTTTGTTTCATACAGATCACATTGCAGGAGAATATTTGAATTGTTTTATTTAAAAGTAGACATTTTAAGCTTTCTTTAGACATATGTTTCATGTTTGTGTGATAAGTATTCGTGGAGTTTCAGTTCATTTTTGTGACGTGTTTCAGAAAGATGCTCGTGGAGACAGAGATGGCTGAAAGTGCACCCTGTTTATTTTCTTTATTTTACAAAAGCACAAGGTTTTGTTGTTATTGTGAGTGCACACAAATAAAAGTAGACCCTTTATAGTTTCTAATGATGTCTTACACTTATCTGTATGTCCAAAAATGATGGAGTATTTTAAGTTGTTTCTGCTGTTATGAGGAAAAAATCCAGCAGGACGCGCCGGCGCATCCGTCGACCCCTGAGGGTTAACTGTTGTATATGATAATAAAAATTATAATCACTCTGCCAAAAAAAAGTTGTTTTGTTTTTTACTATAATAACACCATTTTTGGTACATGTAGGTTTTCAAACCATGGCCTTTACCACCAAAAAGGGTTACGTGGTTACTGCAGGTTTACTAGTGAAATTGGTTAATTTTCGTAAAGACGTTTTTTTTTGTTTTTTTTTACTTAAGCATGGTAAATTTTGTGATAACTATATTTTACAACAAATACCATAGTATTTTGTTGTTGTTGTTGTTGTTGATTTTCTCCCCTTTTCTCCCCAATTTGGAATGCCCAATTCCCAACGCGCTCTAAGTCCTCGTGGTGGTGTAGTGACTCGCCTCAATCCGGGTGGTGGAGGATGAATCTCAGTTGCCTCCACGTCTGAGACCATCAATCCACGCATCTTATCACGTGGCTTGTTGAGCGCGTTACCGTGGAGACATAGCGTGTGGAGGCTTCACGCTATTCTCCGCGGCATCCACGCACAACTCCCCACACTCCCCACTGAGAGCGAGAACCACATTATAGCGACCACGAGGAGGTTACCCCATGTAACTCTACCCTCCCTAGCAACCGGGCCAATTTGGTTGCTTAGGACACCTGGCTGGAGTCACTCAGCACACCCTGGATTCAAACTCGTGACTCCAGGGGTGATAGTCAGCGTCAATACTCACTGAGATACCCAGCCCCCACAAATACCATAGTATTAAAATCAATGGTTCACCAATAAAATAAATAAATAATAATAATAATAATAATAAAATGGTTACATGGTTACTGCAGGTTTACTATAGTGAAATCATGGTTCATTTTAGTAAAGATGTTTATTGTTTTTTTTTTTTTTACTTTAGTAAAAGCATGGTAAACTGTGTTCTGTGTTTAAGAATAAATACCATAATATTGTATTTAAATCGATGATTCTTATCACCGAAAACTGCTGGTTTACTAGTAAATTTTTGTTGCTTTGTTTATTCTGTATTAATACTATGGTTTTACTATGAATATCATGGTAATTAAAAAGTGGTTATCGTAGTAAAACCATGGTAAATTTTGTGGTTACTAGGTTTTACAACAAGTAGCATAGTTCAGCTATGGTCACTGTAGTAATGATCCTGCAACCCACTTCTGAAGTCGTAATTATGAGCACGTCACGTTCATGCATATTTCTTGGGGAATTCTTATTTTG
Organism: Myxocyprinus asiaticus; assembly: GCF_019703515.2. Taxonomy (NCBI): domain Eukaryota; kingdom Metazoa; phylum Chordata; class Actinopteri; order Cypriniformes; family Catostomidae; genus Myxocyprinus; species Myxocyprinus asiaticus. The sequence goes on along the minus strand of NC_059386.1, from coordinate 37,387,630 downwards.
ACACCGTAATACCTGCTAGCCAAGTGGCTGATGATGATGGAATTTAGGTCAAATACATGATATTTGGTTACAATAGTATATGATAATAGTATGATAATATAATGGCATATCAAACGGAAATGCGTTCACTAGCTTTAAAAGTAGAATTCAGAGTTTACAACTTGTGATTACAAGTTACGAGATGTGAACGGTTTTTACAAGTCGGAATCTCGTAATAACAGTAATTCTGACATGACGTGGACGCACCATATTCATTTTCATGTTAACACTTTATAATAAGGTTTCATTTGTTAATATTAGTTAACAACATTAAAGGAATATTCCAGGTTCAGACAACTTAAGCTCAATCGACAGCATTTGTGTCATAATGTTGATTACCAACAAAAATGAATTTCGACATCCTTTTTAAAAAAAAAAAAAGCTAAAATCTGTTACAGTGAGACACGTACAATGGAGCCAAATTTTGGAGTGTTTTAAGGCAGAAATGTGATGCTTATAATTTAATTTAATTTATGAATTATTTGGGGCCTGGGTAGGGTGTGCTGAGTGACTGCAGCCAGGTCTCCTAAGCAACCAAATTGGCCCGGTTGCTAGGGAGGGTAGAGTCACATGGGGTAACCTCCTCGTGGTCACGATTAGTGGTTCTCGCTCTCAATGGGGCGTGTGGTAAGTTGTGTGTGGATTGTGGAGAGTAGCATGAGCCTCCACATGCTGTGAGTCTCCGCGGTGTCATGCACAACGAGTCACATGTTAAGATGCACGGATTGACGGTCTCAGAAGCGGAGGCAACTGAGACTTGTCCTCCACCACCCGGATTGAGGTGAGTAACCGCACCACCACAAGGACCTAGTAAGTAGTGGGAATTGGGCATTCCAAAATTGGGGAGAAAAAGGGGGATAAAAATAAATAAATAAATGTATGTATTATTTAGCTGTAAAGTTGTTTAAATCATTGTTTTAGGGTTTACAGTGTTACGTCGTCATGGCAACAAAGTTGTATAATTGTCTATATCTTTCCACAGATGTGGTTAGTAAGAGATTTTATGACAGTAAAATCATATTAACACACATATTGTTTATGTCTTGTGTCTATACTTTTGATACAGTGAGTATTTTAATGTTTACAGATTACTGACCCCATTGACTTCCATTGTAAGTGTCTCACTGGAACACACATTTAAAGAAAAGGAGGGACGAGTCGAAATTAATTAATTAATTATTTTTGGTAATCAACATTCAATTCTGTTGATTGAGCTTGACGTGTATCAAACCCTGAATATTCCTTTAACATGAACTAACAATGGATAATACTTTTACAGCATTTATTCCTCTTGGTTAACGTTAATTTCAACATATAACACTAATAAATTGTTAAAATCAAAAGTTGTATATGTTAAAATTAGTTACTGCACTAAAAACCTGAACATGAACTAACAATGAACAATTGTATTTTTATTAACTAACATTTAGAAAGATTAATAAATGCTGTAAAAATATATTGTTCATTGTTAGTTCATGATAACTAATGCATTAACTAATGTTAACGAATGGAACCTTATTGTAAACGTTACCGTTTTCATAAGCAATAGATGAATTGCAAGCTGTGCGACAATTTTTTAGAATATAAACTCCCAGTCGTTCGGTCCGATGTTGGAAAAGCACTTTTAGTGTTTTCTGGTTTAGCTAGTTAAACAGCTTGGAAAACTCTCCCTACATGTGATCTAAAGGTATCTGCTATCTGTCCTATATGATTTAATTAATGAGAAAGAACAGAGTGAGCTGGACAATCAGAGATTCAGAGCTGCATCTGTTGATATACTTTCATTCTCTTTACAGTCACATTAAAAGAGAATGTGAGCGGGATTGTCCAGGTCCAGCTGGAGCTCGTTATTATTGTGTATATTCTCTGCAGTGAGGCAGGACAGATCTGAATGTGTGTTTATGTGAGCGTGTGCATTCCTTCAGCTGCAGCTCCATTTGCTGACATGCCAGACAGGAAGTGCATGAGTCTTCACAGAGGGGCAGGAATGCCCACCGCCTTATGACCAACTCTCACACTTTCACTTTATTTAGAAATCTCTATAAACATGCCTTAAAGAGATCCAAATGAAAATTCGGTCATCATTTACTCACCCTCATATTGTTCCAAACCTGTATGTCTTTCTTTCTTCTGTGGAACACAAAAGGGAGATTTTAGACAGAATGTTCACGATGCTCTTTTTCAATAAAGCGGGCAGAGGGAAACAAATACCATAAAAGTCATCTATTTGGCTCGTGTGTAATATTCCAAGTCTTCTGAAGTCACGATAACTTTGTGTGAGGAAGAGACTATTTCCATTGACTATTTAAATTGTAATTCATTATACGCCACAGCTGTCATGTCTCATTTGCACATAAGCTGTCATATGAATTCAGAGGACATATAGTCAACTGCACTATTATGACTCATTATATTACAGCTTCTTTTTCTGTTAATCCTTTAAGATCTGAAGGTGTTTTTAAAGATTTCCTGTTTCAGTGGCATACCCAAAATTAAAGGCTTAACAAAACTCTACAAAAAAACAAAAACAAGGAGGGTCAAGTGTTTGGTATCATTGTAAAGACAATTTTCCAAAACATTTTAATGATATAGATTATGATACATTCTGAGAATCTCAGCCTAAGTAAATGCTGAAAAATCAAAAAAAAAAAAAAAAAAAGAGGCGGAGCCACCGCCAAACATTTACTTTTTTTCTTATCTGACATTATATATCTCAGGGTGTAAATAGGGTGGTTTCGAAAAACTTTTGTTTTGTTTCCAATCATGTCAACTGTATCTGAGAAAAAATTTGTGTTGATTCGACAAAGCAATCAAAAGTTATAGCATTACAAAAATAATTTATCAGTGTCCAAAAACCTTTCCAAACAAATAAAACATAATAATGGTACATAAGAACTAATTACACATGCAAACACAACAATGACTAAAGGTTTGCATAGCATACAGACATGATTTTAGTAATGAGATTTCACAGAATGAGTTTCATTCTGTGTCATTTGAGTCATCATTGAGTCTGTGTCATGTATTTGGCGCCATCTCCTGGTGGTCATATGTAACATTGTGCTTCATGTGGATTATCTAATGACCTATGCATCTGATTATCTTGTGTGTGGACTCGTTTGAAAGATAATCACCTCCTCTAAGTAATGATTTGAAATTATATATTCCGTTTATATTATGTGAAGTTATAAGCGAAAAAGCAACATATAAGCAACACCAACATAATTGTCAAAGACATATAATAATATCTATTACTCACTATATTTTTGTCTGTGAGTAAAACAAATATACTGGTTGTATTTTACTCTTTGAGAGATTTCCAACAACATATGACACATGACTATTTGATCAGTTTGATGTTTTTACGGATTACAATAATATGTACCGTTAATTTTTTTTTTTAATAAATTAGCAAAATGTAACACTTCTGATTTGTCTGCAAATTTCAAAGCACTTGTTCAGTTTTGGTCATAATGTCGACATGCATTGGAAAGTAGAGCTTCTAAACTTTCAAACGATACCTATTTTGTGTTGGTCAAGATTGTCGTCACTAATATTTTAATGATTATTTATTTTTCTCGCGGGCCCATCCAAGCTTAAAGGGTTAAAGCATTATTTTCTGTAAAGCTGCTTTGATATGATGTATGTTGTGAAAAGCACTATACAAATAAAAATATCTTGACTTAAAATGCATTTTTGCAAATATTCTGCTAAACATCTCCTTTTGTGTTGCACAGAAAGAAAGTCAAACAGGTTTCGAATTAAATGAGGGCGAGTAAAAAAAATTCAGTTTTGGATGAAATATTCCTTTGTGTTTTGTCTCCAATGTTATTTACCATTAACTGTCCCTTTAATTGTATCATTAACTTTGTCCAGCGTTTGAGCATGACATTTTGTGAGTTGCAAAATCTTTACAAAAATAAAAATAATAAATAAATAAAAAAGAATGGAGAAAGATTATGTGCCTCAGTGCATTTGTAAAATTTCAGAGTTTGAGCTTTTACAGAAAGACACATTTGAAACTCTACAAATCTCTCCAGACAGAAGCTGATCTCATCTCAAGCGGTTTGCAGACGTGGTCCCAGGTCTTTATTTACAGATTACATTCATAAATACAGACATTTACAGGTGTGACATCATCATACACACAGCGCTACTGACCGTGATGTTGAGAGCGTGTCTGATCAGTATGAGTTTAGAGCTCAACTGGATGCAAACGGGAAAGTTTAATACTCTTGCTTTAGAGCAGTGTTTGATTGACAGGTGAGTGGGCGGTGCTTCAATGTTGTCCGGGACACATCATGACACGTGATGCGGTCACATGCGTTTCTGACCGCTGAATGCGGTTGAAGATGACAAATTTTAAAATGTTTTAGATCATATTTACACCTGTATTTAGTAGAGCTGGGTAAAAATATAGATTTTTAGATAATCGCAATCTTCATTTGAACAATCCCAATATTGATTCCAAAAATCCAGAGATCTATTTTTTGCTTTAAAGTTTACTTTCAGTTGTGTTTTTTATTATATGTGTTTAATAAATATCAACTGAACTGCATATTTGGGCTCTGTTGTTAATTATTTTTATTCATATTTTCATAATGTACCAGGTTAGAAAGTTCCCTGTATAATTTACAGGAGAGAATTTATTTTGTATGTAAGCAAAACAGACATTATACAGTTACTGAAATATACACTGCAAAAAACAAAACAATTTTTTTTTTTTTTTTTGGAGTATTTTTGTCTTTTTTTCCAAGTAAAAATATCTAAAAATCCTTAAAACAGCAAAAAATTAATTGATTTTCTGCCAGCGCAAAGCGCAAGTGGGCATTGGTGGGAGTGTTTGCGTTATCTCTGGGTGTATGTGCGCAAACTGTGGATGTATTGTATGTTAATGAAGTTGCACAAAGTGCAATTTGCTAATATCCTGAGAAATAGTTCATTGTGCTAAGACGTTTCAAAAGCAACTCTGTTTTCAGCGCAAAGTCTAAACTCAGTTCCTGCATTTTCAGTTTGGAGATTCCACCAGCAGATGGTGATAAACTTCATGTCCAAACTCTGAAAATACTTTGGAGCATTAAATTATGTCTGTAATGATCACTATTGTAGACGTTTTATGAAACAAATATTCATGAGATTTAGGTCATGGTTTATTTTTCAGCTATGTTTATATTTACAAATGTATTTGTATTGGTATTTTTCCACCTGTTGTCATAGAGTGATTTTTAAGTCAGTGCAGAAGAGGCTGATGAAAGTTGGAGAGGGTAAAATGTTTGGATTTGTTATGATTTTTTTGACCACTTCGTTATTTTTTATTATATTTTTATTTTGTATAAAGTGTCATTTGAATTTAGAAATAATTTTGGTTACATTTTTTCGTGTTTCAATAAAAGAATTACATTTTTTACAATTTTAAAATAGCTGAAGTGCGTCTGATACAATCACTGTTAATGCTAGCCATGATTTGTGTGTCCGCAGATGTAAATAATTAATAATACTTACATTCTCTATGATTTAATGGAGCGTAAATCCATATCCTGACGTGAACCACATTTTTCATGCATTGAAAAGGAGTGTCACTGTCATAGAAATATGCCTGACATTCAACAAGGACGCAGTTAATGCACAAAAAGTTCACTGCATACAGTCCATTTACACGACCAACTTCTTATGAATGTGCTGTCTTCGCTGGTGCTTGACAGGAAATGGACTATATAATATGACACAGATGGTGCCGGAGAAGAACCTCCGAATTAAATTACACTTCACCCAGCCCATTAGTGCATTGTGCACGTAATTTTGCCAAACCCATTTGTGCCTAGACTTTATCGCATGCTTACACGAAAATACCAAAACTTCCTTGCCATGCCCATTGACTTTGCGTGTATGACTTATGACTTAGCGCTCTTAAAATAGGGCCTAAAATGTCTTGTCATTTTATGACAAGTAAATGTATCTTGTTTAAGAATGCTTAGATATTTTTACAGGAAAACAAGACAAAAAATACAGTTAAAAAATATATATTTTTTGCAGTGTAGCCGAATGAATAAGAATCTTATAAAATCGGAGACAAATCGAATGCTTGTGATTTGGAATTAAATCAAACTGAGAAGTCAATACCCAGTCCTAGTATATAGGTCTGTCTACTTGTGATTGGATCAGCTGAAACGCATCTTAATACTAGGGGTGAATTCGGTCTCAGTGTCGCGTTTTGTCTTTGCCCTGGACTGAAAGTAATGTAATTAATGTGTTTTCATGATTGCATCACGATCGCACTAAGTACTTTTACCCATCCTCATTGTTTATGTTTGTTTGTCTCTTTAAACCCTGTCACTCAAACGGTGGTCATGACTTTAAGTGACCCCGTTCGGAATCTCAGAATCTTCTTCTTGAGCGCGTGCGAGGCTTTGATCTTGACGAAAGCTTTGGGCTGCAGCGTGCTTTCGGGCAGGTTGGGTGTCGAGGGTGGGGCCAGCTGTGGTGGGAGCTGCTGTGGCCACACTAATCCACCGCTCTCATCTGTGTCACTGGACAGCGAGATCGACCCGGGCGACTCTGCCTCGCTCAGACTGGACTCGGATTCGCCCGGGACGGGGTGCGCATAATCCTCCACCGGCAGACAGAGTGCGGCACGTGGCGGGTACTCGCCGCGGACGTGAGGCTGAGGATGGTGCTGTGAGAGGCAGGGAGGTGGGGCGGGACGAGGTTTACGGGAGCGTCTGATTGGTTGTTCAGGCGGTGGCTCCGCCTCATCTTGACTCAACTCCAATGTGGAGCGCCAGCGCCGGTGACCCGAGCCACCTTGTGCTCGGTGTGTTTTGGGCTGTGCGTTACGCTCTGCATCCCGCTCGACTGTGTTATATTTGCGTTCTGTGACTCCTCGCTGTCCCAGCAGGCTGTTTTCCGATTGGGCACGGCAGGCTTTGCGGCCTGGTTTCTTTGCCGTGATTTTCTCCTCTGTGAAGCGACACTTCTTCAGCGCGACTCTGTGCTTAGTAAGTGCCCTCTCAGGTGAGTATGCCCCACGAGTGGCTTTAGGGGCGACGTGCGTCCGGTGCGTTGCTGCTCTAGCTTGAGCGCGACAGGGCTGTGCAGGGATATACTGGGCGTTTACCAGCTCGTCAGAAGGCGGCGAGTGTACGTGATGGTAGCTGTGGAAATTTTGTGCAGATTCCGCTTCGCTGCTGATGGGGTCCAGAGCGCCACAAGGAAAATCCAGAGAGGTGGAGCGAATCCCAGCCAGCACAGACCTGGAATACCGGACAGAATGCTGCTCCTCGTCCAGGCTGTGGCAGGCCCACGCGCGTCTCTCTGGACTGGGCGAGGTCTTGTGGTGTTCTGGGCTGTAGGGAGGGTCTTTATGACACAGACTGCTCTGCCTGACCACACCTCTGCTCTCAGGTCCAAGACTGGTGCGTGGCTTATTGGGTCTGAGAGGAAGTGAGCGCCTTTGGATCAATCCTATGATGTACGTTTCCACGCGCCGTGCCTGTCTATAATCCTCTGCCGTCGGTTCCTCTTCTATGCCCTCAATGGGCTGACATGGCCACAACTCGTATTCACCGATGCCCTCGAGTGGAGGGTATGGTGCAGAGAGAGAACGAGGAACCATTGTGCGAACACAACCATTCTGGACCACCTCACGATTGCCAACAATCATATCATCTAGAAATAGAGCCAAAATGACATTTAGATGCTTTCTAATCATGAGAATAGCTTCAACATACAGTTATAACATACATCGCAAACCCTGTTAAAGGCATGTTTCAGGGTCAGTACAAGTTAAGCTCAATCAGCAGCATTTTGTGGCAAAATGTTGATTACCACAGTAAATCATTTCAACTCATCCCTTGTTTATTTAACTGCAAAAAATGTGGGTTACAGTGAGACACTTACAATGGAAGTGAATGGGACCAATCTGTAAACTTTAAAAGTATAGCCACAAGACATAAACAATATGTGTGCTGACATGATTTAAGTGTGATAAAATTAGGAATTTACCAGCGTTACCGCGTTTACCAGATTACATTGTTTACTGGTTGCGGTGATGGGGGCGTGGCCGAGCGACGTCTGTGGAGAGCGAGGCCGAGAGAGGAAGAACAGTAAGGATTGACACCTGTGGGAAATTATCTCTAACAGCTGTTTGTGTTTGCAGTGAGAGCTGGGAAGGATAAAGGGGCAATCCAAACCACCTTAGGAGAGAGAGAGACACACACAGCAGTGCCTATGTGTGCATTCCTGTCAGATTTACTACCTTAATCTCCTAAAACCATGGAGGGAGGAAGTCCCTGTGACTTTAGCAATGGTGGTTCCGGAGAGGGAGGAGCTTGGACCGTTGGTGAACTTAAAAACCACCAATCGAGTCACCCCAGTCACTTGCGGAGTCCACCTCTATCCGTCAAAAGTTACGGAGATTGCCAGGTTGCAAAGAGAATTTTCCGACATGTTCTTGCCTCAATCCCATAGAACACCATATCGAAACGACCCCAGGGGTATTGGTATGCAGTCGTCCCTACCGATTACCCGAACACAAAAAAACAGTGGCTCAGGAAGAATGAAAAGCCATGCTGGATATGGGGGTAATAGAAGAATCCCACAGTGACTGGGCCAGCCCGGTGGTGCTGGTTCCGATGAGCGATGGCTTGGTCCGGTTCTGTGTGGATTATAGAAAAGTCAATGCGGTGTCTAAATTTGATGTGCACCCAGTGCCTTGGATTGATGAACTGCTCGATCGGTGAGGCACGGCTCCCTTTTATTCGACACTGGATTTAACAAAGGGATATTGGCAGATCCCCTTAACTCCCATGTCCTGGGAAAAGATGGTATTTTTCACACCGTTTGGATTACACCAATTCTTGATGCTTCCGTTCGGTTTGTTCGGGGCCCCAGCTACATTCCAGCAGCTCATGGACAGAATACTCAGACCGCATGCTGCTTATGCCGCTGCCTATCTGGATGATATCATTATTTACAGTAATGACTGGCAGCGGCACCTTCAGCATCTGAGGGCTGTCCTGAGGTTGTTGAGACGTGCGGGACTCATGGCAAACCCACTGAAGTGCACAACTGGAAGTACGGTATCTGGGCTTCCACTTGGGTCACGGGCAGATGTGGCCCCAAATATGATAAAACAGCAGTGATTGTAGACTGCCCGAGACCTAAGACCAAAAGGAGGTGAGACAGTTCCTGGGGCTGGCTGGCTATTATCGTAGGTTCATGCCTAATTACTCCATCGTCACCAGGCCACTGACTGATCTGATTAAAAAGTTGGTGAAAGCTGCACTTTGCGGCGGGCCGCTCTTGCACTCTTCTGACTTCTCTTTCACTTTTTTTATTGCAGACAGATGCATCGAACAGGGGGTTGGGAGTGGTACAGTCCCAGACGGTGGAGGGGGAGGAGCGCCCCGTTCTGTACATTAGTCGCAAACTTTCACTGAGGGAGACTAGGTACAGCATGAAAGAGAAGGAGTGTTTGGCCATCAAGTGGGCGGTCCTCACCCTCCGATACTATCTGTTGGGGCGTGCTTTCACCCTCTGTTCAGACCACGCCACACTCCAGTGGCTCCACCTCATGAAGGATACCAATGTGTGGATCACCCATTGGTATCTAGCTCTCCAGCCTTTTAAGTTCAACGTGGTCCACAGGCCAGGAGCGCAGGTGGCTGTGGCGGATTTCCTCTCTAGAAATGAGGTGGGGGGAGTAAGTGACAGGCCGGATGGCTCCCCAGCATGAGTCGGGCAATGGGGATATGTGGTGATCGGGATGTGGCTGAGCGACAGCTGTGGAGAGCGAGGCCGAGAGAGGAAGAAGGGTAAGGATTGACACCTGTGGGAAATTACCTCTAAAAGCTGTTTTGTGTTTGCAGTGAGAGCTGGGAGGGGAGAGAGAGATGCACGCAGCAGTGTCTTTGTGTGCATTCCTGTATATTGTGATGAAAAGCAAAACCACTGCTTATTGTAAAATAAAGTTAATTTGGAGCTGACATGCCATACCCCGCTTCCTCCATCATAAGAGATTTAGTGATCTGTCACACTGGCGTTACACCATCATGACAACAAAGTTGTAATATTGGATATACTGAACTTTACACAAATAAGGTAAGCAATTTTATCACACTAAAATCATGTTAACATGTATAATGTGTCTTAGCTTGTGTGTATTTCAATGTTTTTGAACAGGCCCTATTCACTTCCATTATTTACTATAACTGTGATTTTTTTGCGAGTTGAAATAAATATTTTTTGTGGTAATCAACATTATGTCACAAATGCTGCCGATTGAGCTTAACTTGTATTGAAGCCGGAATATTCCTTTAAGAAGAGCAGCATATAATATTTTGTGTTCCCATTATGGGATACCACTTTTTTACCATACTGGTGTGGACTTTTAACTAGCAACTTCAACCAGCTAAGTTTTGCTTAGAGTAGGTATGTCACAGATGATGTCACTTATGTTGAACTCAAAACATATCTTTAACTATCTTAAAGATCGTTTTCCATTCTAATTTTATTTTAACATTTTGTCCTCATGTTGTTCTGAACCAGTATGACTTTCTTTCTTCTGTGGAACACAAAATGAGACATTAGTCATTCACTTTCATTGCATTTTTTTTTCCATACTATGCAAGTGAATGGTGACTGAGGCTGTCATTCTGCTAAACATCTCCTTTTGTTTTCCACAGAAGAAAGAAAGTCATACGGGTTTCGAACAACACAAGGCTGAGTAAATAATGACAGAATTGTCCTTTTTGGGTGAACTATCCATTTAACCAGCAAGCTCAACCAGCTTCAATGGCGCGATCAGGCTGGTCAAGCATCTAAACCTGTCTGGAGCAGCACAGAAATTCATGCTGGACTCAGTTGGTCTTTCCAGCAGGGAAGATGGTATACATACACACACACACGCACGCACGCACGCACGCACGCACGCACGCACGCACTCACTCACTCACTCACACACACTCACACACACACATGTTGGTGCAGCTATCATTATGAGGACTCTCCATAGACATAATGATTTTTATACTGTATGAACTATAGATTCTATCCCCTAACCCTAACCCTACCCCTAAACACACACACACACACACACACACAACACACACACACACACACACACACACACACACTCACACACACAAACACATATGTTGGTGCAGCTATCATTATGAGGACTCTCCATAGACATAATGATTTTTATACTGTATGAACTATAGATTCTATCCCCTAACCCTAACCCTACCCCTAAACCTAACCCTCACAAAAAAATGTCTGCATTTTTACATTTTCAATAAAACATTGTTTAGTATGTTTTTTAAGCAATTTGAATTATGGGGACACTAGAAATGTCCTCATAAACCACATTTATAGCATAATACCCTTGTAATTACTAGTTTATAACATACAAAAAAGTCCTCGTAAACCACTTAAACCTGCCCACACACACACACACACACAACACACACTCACACAAACACACACACACACACACAAACTCACACACACACAAACAGATACACACACACTTACACACAAACACACATACACACACACACACACACACTTACACACACACACACACACACACAAACACTCACACACATACACGCACACACACACATTCATATACAAACACACACAAACACTCACACACACACTCATATCCAAACACACACACACACTCATATACAAACACACACAAACACTCACACACACATACACTCACACACACTTACACACAAACACACACACACACTCACAAACACACACACACACACACACTCATATACAAACACACACAAACACTCACACGCACACTCATATACAAACACACACACACACACTCATATACAAACACACACAAACACTCACACACACATACACTCACACACACTTACACACAAACACACACACACACACACACACAAACACTCACAAACACACACACACACTCATATACAAACACACACACACACACACACTCACACACACACAAACAGATACACACACACTTACACACAAACACACATACACACACAGATACACACACACACACACACACTTACACACACACACACACACAAACACTCACACACATACACGCACACACACACATTCATATACAAACACACACAAACACTCACACACACACTCATATCCAAACACACACACACACTCATATACAAACACACACAAACACTCACACACACATACACTCACACACACTTACACACAAACACACACACACACTCACAAACACACACACACACACACTCATATACAAACACACACAAACACTCACACGCACACTCATATACAAACACACACACACACACTCATATACAAACACACACAAACACTCACACACACATACACTCACACACACTTACACACAAACACACACACACACACACACACACAAACACTCACAAACACACACACACACACACTCATATACAAACACACACACACACTCACACACACACACACAAACACTCACAAACACACACACACACTCATATACAAACACACACACACACTTACACACACACAAACACTCACAAACACACACACACTCATATACAAACACACACAAACACTCACACACACATACACTCACACACACTTACACACAAACACACACACACACACACACAAACACTCACAAACACACACACACACACACTCATATACAAACACACACACACACTCACACACACACACACAAACACTCACAAACACACACACACACTCATATACAAACACACACACACACTTACACACACACAAACACACACACAAACACACACACACACACACACTCATATACAAACACACACACCTTCAGATACATGTTAATCATAATAACTCACTTTCTTTACACTAAACGATGGTTCCAAAAGTGTCCCTTTGGGCCTCTTGGCGGTGATTTTGTGAACGAGTCTCACGTGTGAGAATTTCAAGTTTTACCGCCGCGTTAAGTCCTCGCGATATCAAGCATACCTGCAAACTCAGTACAGTTGAAAAAGAACTTTTATTATTTTATTGAGTATGTATAGCATTAATGTAACTATTGGCTAAAGCATTTTTAAAACAGGCTATTTAGACTAGTGTCAGAAATGAACTTTTCTATTAAGATGCAAAGGAAAGGGACAGTTTTAGAAACGAGAAGCCATAGACAAAAGAGTCGCTGCACTGTTTCTTTGCCGGTTCTGTGCTATTTGAGATTGATATTAATGTGTCTTTTTTATCAACAACTGACAGTAAAGAACATAAGATATATTCAGACATCATAAAGCAAGTTCATGCGTTACTAATAGCCAAAAATTGTGGCCATTTTACAACATGTTAATGTCATGTTCTGTATCGACGAATTCTGTGGAGTATAAAAAGAGACAAATAGTTAGAAAATCAGTTTTGTACCATACAACAGTAAGGATACCATACCACTGGTTTAGAGCTTGTTGCCCGTCGCCCTTCAGAGAAACGCGCGAATCAATAAACGACCTATTGGATTCAAAACGGTGAATTTCGCCGAAAAGCGACTAGTTTGCAGGTATGAATAAGGCTCATTCTGGTTGAGTACCTACTGTGTATGCATATTTATATGAGGTGGAAACCTAGTAAGAGAATCACACTTCTGAAAAATAATGTAACCCTGAAAATGTCATAATTATTTTATTTCTTTGTCATTCATGTAAAATTAATCCTTGACAGAGTGATCATGACATTATTTCACAGCTACCTACCAAATAAAGTAAAAATGGACATGAAATAATGATTTGAGTTGAAATTATGTTATTATGAAGGGCTGCACAATTAATCGAACATATAATCGAGATTAAAATTACTGCTTTCACAATTAGCTAATTGTGAAGTATAGCAGTCCACGTTGCGTACTCTATTTAATAGCGTATGTTTTTGCAGCGAATGAGCATTGTAACCAATCACAGACAAGTCTGTTGCTCGCTTCTGTGTATAATTTATTCAAAATTTGTTTTTTATGCTACTAAGAGAGCGAAATGTGAAGTTGACCATTTAGGCAACTAGTGTTGATTTAATGATAATTTAAGAGGACAGTTCTCAGCTTGTTTTGGATGTGTTGTCGACATCAAGAATACGGCTTGCAGTTGATACACTAAAATTAAATAAATTAATCGCAATTACAATATCAAAGGAACAATCGACAATTAAGATTTTTGTCTTAATCATGTAGCCCTGTTATTATGTGAGAATAATATGAAAGCCGAGAAAGGTGACTCGTAACACCTGGATAACCAATGAAAAAAATCACTTTATCGCCGGAACGATATTAATGCTGTCGATTAAGTAGCTGTGTGGTTCAGGAATCTAGATTGCAGGTTTAATTTGTTCGTCAGGCCGTACCCGAGCTGGATGGATTGTCTGCCCCGTCAGTAGGGGGCTCCACTGAGCAGCTTTCAGAATCCATCCTCAATTCTCCAACTTGATGCTGTAGAATGTTCATCAGACTCCATGAGGTGTCCTGCAAACACAGACATCAACGTGCTTGTAAAGACATACATGTTACATACTACAAATGAAATGTACAAAAGTTTCTTACGGGGGAGCATGCCCCCAGACCCCCTAGAGAGTCAGAGGTCAAACCACCACAGTCTCACAAAATCCTGTGTTAAACACTGTTTTCTGTAAAGTAGACTCATGAACAGAAATGTTACCCAATGATTCCTTCAAGTCTTTATCTGTCACTCTAGTGTTCTTTTTTACCTCATTGAGCATTCTGCGGTGTGCCCTTTGAGTCATCTTGACTGGACGGCCACTTCTAGTGAGAGTACCTATAGTACTAAATCATCTCCATTTATAGACAATTTGTCTAACTGTGGACAGATGAATATCTAATCTCTTCCAGATAACTTTGTAACCCTTTCCAGCTTTATGCAAAGCAACAATTCTTGGTCTTCTGAGATCTGTTTTTTGCGAGCACAGTTCGAGGTGTGTCTTGTTTGGAAGGATGCGTCCTCCAGAGGTTGCGTTAGTCGGCCGCAAACGTCATCGAGGCTGTCTCGTTTCATAAAAGCGAGTAGGACACTTCGGATGCAGCCTTCGAATGCGACCTTCTTTCATGGGAATTCGGAGGATGCATGAGGTGTATCCTTCGTGGGCACTCACAACCCACAATTCTTTGCTTCAACGGAAATGTCTAAAAAAAAAAAATGACGCCAATTTGCTCATAAATATGATGTTCAAACGCAAGGAATGTTAATTCCCGAGTTGAAGTACCTCAGTAGATGGGTGCAGAGTATATAATATGTATAATTATATTAATATATAATTAAAATAAAGTATTAGACTAAAAGTACACCTGTAAAATCTATTTTCTTTACATCATTATAACTCTCCTAAAATGTACCTCATACATTCCCTTCCAGAGGAACTTTGTTCCCTTCTCACTCGAAGCGCTCGCACTTGTTAAAGAGTGGCGTGCTGTCATAGCAACCGTGTTACCTTCCGTTTGTCCTACGAAGGCCGTCTCGTTTAAATGAGACTTGTTTAAAGGAGGACGCTCGGCATACAGCAGCCTTCAAAGGACGCATCCTACCTAGCACGCAGCCTTCAAAACGAGACACAGCTTCGCTTATTAGTGTCAATCAGAAAAAGATGATACAACAATAACAGAACAGCATCCTACTCTCCTCAGGACAGTCACAGAAAGTTGAATTTGACAGAATAAAACTTATGACTCTGCACACACATGAATTTACAGTGTAAAATGAAAGTGTTTTACCACATTAGTAAAACACAAATGCAGACACACATACACAAACATCATCTGGATAAGATTCCTAAAAAATCAGGTCTGATTCAAACACATTAAGTATTTCCAGGGGACTGAATGAGGCAACAGGGCACAATGAGGAATGACAAGACTTATTTGGATTGAGTAAATTATGTGCAGTGCAAGTGAAAATCATCCTGTAAAGAGACTAGACGAGCTTTGAATTATTGAGTAAAGGAAGTAAAAAGAAGCTTTTCTTAGTGAATTACACTTCACATTAATGGTCTGTCAGCACAAAAACAAAGTGATCCAGAAAGTTTATTTCTTGTTTATTTCTCTGCAGAGCATCTGTGAACACGTGAACTCAGATAGAGTTAACACTGAACGTCTGGAGTTTACAATAAAATTATTACAACAAAACTGTCATTATATTATTGTTATTCATGGGCCGAGTGAAAGTGGCATTGTTAGACAGAATAGAGATTGTTTCTGATGAATGCTGGAACAATCCGTCATGCAACTTATATAAGAAAAATCCCAAGTACACACAGACACACAGTTACATAGCTATCTACAGTGCCCAAAAAAGTATGTGAACCCTTTGGAATTAGCTGGTCATAAAATGTGATCTCATCTTCATCAAAGTCACAAGCAGGGCTGCAACTAATGATTATTTTGATAATCGACTAATCTAACGATTATTAGAACGATTATTCGACTATTCGGGCGATTATTGCAACGATTAATCATTAGTTCTTAATCGATTATTCAGCTTGTGCCCCGAATTAAAAGGTTGTATTAAACATGCTTAATAACAATAAAGAGGACAAAATCATCTTTTAAAAATACCTCTAAATGACATTCACTGAATTAAAGGAAATGTGTTTTTTTATTCAGTTTAATTCAGTAAAAAATTCACTGCAAAAAATATCTATTGTCATCAAGTGTTTTTGTCTTGTTTTCCATTTTAAATGGTCTAAAAATCCTTAAAACAAAAAACATTTACTTGAGCATTATCATATAAGATATTTAGACTTTAAGAGAATAGATCTTAAATATAAGTGTATTTTGTATATTAGTGTATTTTTTCACTTGGTTATACTTCTGCGAGTGCAGTAAAGACACAATACACTTATATTCAAGATCTGTTCTCTAAAAGCAAGTTTAAATATCTTATATGCTGCTTCTCAGGTCAATGCATCTTTTTTAAAGGATTTTTAGATATTTTAAAATATTAGTATTTTTAATATTATATTCAACATTCTCAGATAACAGTTTTTTCTCTTCTGCAGTATAGCTGCTAAAGTAAATGTACGTTGTTTTAAAGGAGTTTTAGATATTTATATTGGAAAACAAGCCAAAACAAAAACAAACCAAAAATATATTTTGTTGCGGTGTATAATGGGGTGAAGACGACCCTCTCTCACCTTTCTGTTCACTTCAGTCCATCTTTAACTCAAACAAATTCTCTCTTATAAATAAAGCTGCATATTGACAGTTTTCTTCATGATAATAAACACACAGTGACACATATATTATGATTCAATATGTCTCGAGTCATCTCGTTATAATCTAGCTGCATTAAGCGTGTGCGCTCGAGGGATGAGCGTCCCGTGACAGAGTGTGCATCAGCCGGTGCAGTTTCAATCTCTCCCCCTTAGATCGGGACACTTCACGTGACTCATAGAAGAGACGCTGACCGCACAGAGAAATGACCGTTTCCTTATTATTTTAACTTTAATAAAGCTATAATGCATTAAATAGAACTGCATTAAAGATGTAACGCTGGGGTGTTTCCTTTAAAAACGCTCAACACGCAAGTTTTGCTTAAGCTGAGCGTCAGCTCCAGCTCTGCTTATTCCACAACGAGAGTGCTTCTGTATTTACTTATTTAGTATTTTGTGATCTACATCACCTGAAGCTGTTTGGAAAGTTTAGAGTGCTTCTGGACTGTGAAATGTGTTTTCTTCCTCTCCTCAGTTAGGCACTAGCTCTTGTGTGCAATCATTAGAGTTTCATATGATCTTATGTTACATTAAGATCAAAAGACTACTAAATGTTTTATCGTCGACGTTGTCGATAACGTCGACTATTCGTTTCAGCCCTAGTCACAAGTATAGACAAACACAATGTGCTTAAGCTAACAACATACAAACAATTATAATCTTTCATGTCTTTATGGAACACATCCCATTAAACATTCACAGTGCTGTGGAAAAAGTAAGTGAACCCTTGGATTTAATAACTGGTCAATCCTCCTTTGGCAGCAATAACCTCAACCAAGCATTTCTGATAGCTGCGGATTAGACCTGCACAACGTTCAGAAGGAATTTTGGACTTCTTACAGAACTGCTTCAGCTCAGACATATTCTGAGGATGTCTGGTGTGAACGGCTCTCTTGAGGTCATTCCACAGCATCTCTATTGGGTTAAGGTCTGGGCTCCATGCCTGTTTAATGTTTTCCATATAGTAGACTCATGAACAGAGATGTTCACCAGTTCCAGTGATTCCTTCAAGTCTTTATCTGTCACTCTAAGGATCTTTTTTACCTCATTGAGCATTCTGCGGTGTGCCCTTTGAGTCATCTTGACTGGACGGCCACTTCTAGAGAGAGTACCTATAGTATTAAATCATCTCCATTTATAGACTGTTTGTCTAACTGTGGACAGATGAATATCTAAGCTCTTCCAGATAACTTTGTAACCCTTTCCAGCTTTATGCAAAGCAACAATTCTTGATAGTAGGTCTTATGAGATCTCTTTTTTTGCAAGGCATGGTCCACGTCAGCAGATGCTTCTTGTGAATACTCTAAATGTTTGAGTGCTTTTTATAAGTCAAAGTAGCTCTAAGCCACACCTCCAATCTCATTTCAATTATCTGGATGCCAGGTTTGCCAACTCTTGACTCTAATTAGCTTTTGTTGACGTCATTAGCCTAGGGGTTCACACATATTTTTTTCCAACTTACACTGTGAATGTTTGAATGATGTATTCAGTATGTACAAGAACAATACAATAATTTGTGTGTTATAAGTTAAAACAAATTGTGTTCAAAATCAAACCAGATTTTAAGAAAAATGTGTACATAAATGCTGGTAATTCACATACTTTTTCTTGCCACCGTATATGAAGGCATGCCATAGACTTCTATTGTTTTTTGTTTTTTTATAAAGCTAATTATAATGACTACAGACTAACCTAAATCCAAACCATAACCCAGTCACAACAAGGAAACTTGTTACATGTTTTAGAATTTAAAAAACCTATTTATGAATGAATCTCCAAATGGCAGTCAATGGCAGTTAATGTGGTGTTGTCTTTCTATTGCATTGTGTACACTGGCTGCACACAAGAACAAATATACAGCGCTGCCAGTGTAGTCCGATTCATGTATGACTCTTATGAACTGATTCTTTAAGTCAAAAGACTCATGAACATACGAGTTATTAGTTTGAATCTGTCAGAGTGGTTACTGAATGAACACCTGACTTTTACTGTCTGGATGTTTATGACGTGTAGTTAATGTACACAATCACAAAAGAGTTTTATTGTAATAAGTGCTATTTTTTATTTTATTTATTTTATCCCCTTTTCTCCCAATTTGGAATGCCCAATTCCCACTACTTAGTAGGTCCTCGTGGTGGTGTGGTTACTCGTTTCAATGCGGGTGGCGGAGGACAAGTCTCAGTTGCCTCCGCTTCTGAGACCGTCAATCCGTGCATCTTATCACGTGACTCGTTGTGCATGACACCGCGGAGACTCACAGCATGTGGAGGCTCATGCTACTCTCCACGATCCACACACAACTTACCACATGCCCCATTGAGAGCGAGAACCCCTAATCACGACCACGAGGAGGTTACCCCATGTGACTCTACCCTCCCTAGCAACCGGGCCAATTTGGTTGCTTAGGAGACTTTGCTGAAGTCACTCAGCACACCCTGGATTCGAACCCAGGCCCCAAATAAGTGCTAGTTTAATAATAATTAAAACTAGGGCTGCACAATTATTCTAAATAAAATTGAAATTTCTATATGACCACAAAGGGCTGTGATTTAATTAAAAAAAATACTGCAGTTCAAATCGCAATCGCAAGATTTTTCTAAATAACAGCAATTATGACTTTTTGTCCAAATCGTGCAGTTCTAAAAACACATTAAATCATTGGTCACAAACAATGTTGCACTGAACACTGAGGTAAAACACAGTTTGCTTGAGTAATCTGAGACAAAAACATTTAAAGTTGAAGAATGTAACTTTTTCAGTGTCTTCTATTTAGCTTAATATGCAGAGACATCTTTAAGTAAGCCATTTATGGGGATATTTTCTTGAAAACTGTAAACACTGTGTCTCTGTGGCACTATAAGAAGACCCGGGACTATCTGACAGTTTAAACAACAGCAGGTGATGGGCAGCCATTCGGTGTCACTAGTGGAGCAGAAATGACATACTTCAGCTTTAAGGATAGTGAAACCCAAAGCAGTAAATTAATTCTGGTCATCCCGACTGGATATAGGACTGCAAAATGCAGCAATTGATCAATCACAATAATGTACTCCAGAAAGCTGTGAAATAAATACTGATAATTAAATTATGATTTTTTTCTACAGTACAAATGTTCTTGAATGTGTCTAAATGAGTCTCAACAGGTAAAAGACTAATTTAGAGTCAAACACATTAAAATGTGGCTCGTATTAAAAGGACGATAACAACCAGAGCGTCAGCAACACTCTCTGCAATTTAACCTTTTGTTCTTATCAATTATTCACACACTGTTTAAAGAGTGCAATTATTATTTCACCGGCTTACTGGTACTGTTGGGCTGCAGGAGGAGAAAGACGAGCCTGTTAATTACAGCAGTATGAAGAACCGACCAATCAGAGCCCTCGGCTGCACCCCCCACTGAGAGACCACCATCACTACACACACACACACACACACACTTGTGTTTACACAACGCAAACTGCCATCGAACTGACACACTCAATCTGTCTCTGACATACAGCACTGTACACACACACACACTTATTAAGCTGAATGAGGTCATACCACAGACTTCTATTGTTTTTATATAAAGATAATTATAATTACTGTAGATAATATGCTGTATTTAACCCCAAATCGTTACAATAAAAATATTTAATTATATTTTGCATAAAGAAAATTAAGCCTACATTTAGGACTATTAAGATTTTTTCATAGTGACATTATCTTCAGGATAATACACAGACACACACACACACACACACATACAAACACAAACACAGATACACACACTCACACACACACACACTCACATACAAACACAGATACACACACACACACACACATACACACTCACACAGATACAAACACAGATACACACACACACACTCAAACACAGATACACACACATTCACAACCACACACACACACACATTCACAACCACACACACACATTCATATACACATACACCCACACACATTCACACTCACACAGATACACACACACTCACACACATTCACAACCACACACACACACACACTCACATACACACACACATTCACATACACACATATACACACACATATATATACACACACACACCTACACACACACACACTCACATATATACACACACACACACACACTCACATAGATACACACACACACTCACACAAACACACATATTCACACACACAGAAACACATATTCACACACACACACACACACACACAGACACACACTCACAACCACACACACACACTCACATACACACATATACACACACACACACACCTACACACACACTCACACATATACACACACACATTCACACACACACTCACATAGATACACACACACAAACACACATATTCACACTACACACACACACTCACTCACTCTCACACACAGACACACATACACAGACACACACACACTCACTCTCACACACAGACACACTCACACAGACACACACACACTCACTCTCACACACAGACACACTCACACAGACACACACACTCACTCTCACAGACACACACACACTCACACAGACACACACACTCACTCTCACAGACACACACACACTCACACAGACACACACACACTCACTCTCACACACACTCACACACACACACACACACTCACACAGACTCACACACACTCACTCTCACACACAGACACACACACACAGCCACACACACTCTCTCTCTCACACACACACACACACACATACACTGATGAATTGCGTATATCATATTGCATAAAGCTTGAATGACACTTACATTTTTAGATTGAACTTTGACCTGTTTTCAAACATCTCTCAATATGTTATATACATTTTGATTGTTTATTATTTTCCTTCTATTATCACCTTAAAGCTGTTTATCTCTGTACTAAATGTTTCTGTGTACACATATCTATAATGTAAATAAATAAGTTGGATATTAATCACAATGAAACATATTCATGAGGTGCTTTTCAGCACAGATGTACAACAAACACTTAATCATTTATACAGTATAACTAACCTATTCAAATAAAACTATTTACCATTTATTAAAGACCTACTTCATTTTATGTGTTTTATCAAGTTAAATGTAAGTAAATATGAATTATTATAACTAACTATTATGTCATTGATAATCGTTTTTTCATTTTAATATAAAGTAATTAATATCCTTCACGATGTACTTGTAATTGATCAATTAGCACATTATCAAGCTGTTTAAGTGCGTCTAACCAATAAAGGCATTTTGTAGTAACTCTCTCACCGGGTTCGAGTCGTCCTGGGCGGTTCGGATCGGACCGTGTGATTCGGGTTCTGGTTCGGGCGCGTGCAGCGTGAGCGCGCTCATGATCAGAGTCTCGTGCCGCTGCTTGAGCATCTCGAGCTCACAGATTCCCGCCACAGTGAGCTCGAGCCGCTGCTTCTGTCTGCTGCGCTCCGCCGCCGCCAGCGACAACAAACGGAACATTATTAACGGCTCCTTTAACGCACACGCACCGAATGAAGAAGAATGTCCACACTCTTAACTCTAGACGTCATAGACAGTACTTCTTAAGAGTAAAGTAAACGTGTTATCCATGATAATATCCTGTTAGTTTAGGAGACGCGGAGTTCACGGCTCTTCTCCTCACGAGCTGCTGCTGGTCTCCACTCTCACAGCTGTCAACAGCTCATTAGCATATCCTACAGTATCCGGTTTTCATTGGTTACAGGTTTCGTTTATAAATTAATATTTATTAGTTCCCCGCCCCTCGAGGTGCAGATGAATTGGATTGGTCGGTAGGAGAACGTTAACTCGTAAATGCAAATAAAATCCCGATAAATATCACAATATGGACGGAAGTGAGTTTAGACCAGCGCAATTATACTATTAATACTATTATTTGCCATATTCATTCCATGTCCTTTTCTTTTTGGGCTGAATGGCATGATTGTTTCATGATGAAAGATATGAGCTCATGACAGTTTGCTGTGAGAGTAACACTGCCAGAGCTTGAATTCTTATAGATCAAATAAAAAAGGATTTTTCCAAATAAAACCGTATGAAACTTATCTCGAGTCTTATGTCTCTGGCGATTTAGGAAATTATGTTAGTGCGCCATCTGGTGAATATTTGAGCCTTCTGTCAGAATTTAATCCTATCAGATGATATTCTATTCTATTCTGTTCTATTCTATTATATTATTATATCATATTATTATTCTATTCTACTCTATTCTATTCTATTCTATCATATCATATTATATTATTTTATATTATATTGTTTTATATTACATCATATCATATTATATTATTTTATATTATATTATATTATATTATTATTATATTACATCATATCATATTATATTATTTTATATTATATTATATTATTATTATATTACATCATATCATATTATATTATTTTATATTATATTATATTATATTATTATTATATTACATCATATCATATTATATTATTTTATATTATATTATATTTTATTATTATTATATTACATCATATCATATTATATTATTTTATATTATATTATATTATATTATTATTATATTACATCATATCATATTATATTATTTTATATTATATTATATTATATTGCATCATATTATATTATATTATATTATTATTATTATATTACATCATATCATATTATATTATTTTATATTATATTATATTATTATTATATTACATCATATCATATTATATTATTTTATATTATATTATATTATATTATTATTATATTACATCATATCATATTATATTATTTTATATTATATTATATTATATTGCATCATATTATATTATATTATATTATTATTATTATATTACATCATATCATATTATATTATATTATATTATATTATATGAAATCATATTATTATTATATCACATCATATCATATCATATTATATTATATCATATTATATTATATTATATGAAATCATATTATTATTATATCACATCATATCATATCATATTATATTATATCATATTATATTATATTATATTATATTATTATTATTATATTACATCATATCATATTATATCATATCATATTATATTATATTATATTATATTATATCATATTATATTATTTTATATTATATTATATCGCATCATATTATATTATATTATATTATTATTATATTATATCATATTATATTATATTATATTATATTATATCACATCATATCATATCATATTATATTATATCATATTATATTATATTATATTATATTATATTATATCATATTATATTATATTATTTTATATTATATTATATTATATTGCATCATATTATATTATATTATATTATTATTATTATATTACATCATATCATATTATATTATATTATATTATATTATATCATATTATATTATATTATATGAAATCATATTATTATTATATCACATCATATCATATCATATTATATTATATTATATTATATGAAATCATATTATTATTATATCACATCATATCATATCATATTATATTATATTATATTATATGAAATCATATTATTATTATATCACATCATATCATATCATATCATATTATATTATTTTATATTATATTATATCGCATCATATTATATTATATTATATTATATTATATCATATTATATTATATTATATTATATCATATTATATTATATTATATTATATTATATTATATTATATTATATTATATGAAATCATATTATTATTATATCACATCATATCATATCATATTATATTATATTATATTATATGAAATCATATTATTATTATATCACATCATATCATATCATATCATATCATATTATATTATTTTATATTATATTATATCGCATCATATTATATTATATTATATTATTATTATATTATATCATATCATATCATATTATATTATATCATATTATATTATATCACATCATATATCATATCATATTATATTATATTAAATCATATTATATTATATTATATTATTATTATATTATATCATATCATATTATATTATATTAAATCATATTATATTATATTATATTATATTATATCATATTATATTATATTATATTATATTAAATTATATTATATTATATTATATTATATTATATTATATTAAATCATATTATATTATATTATATTATATTATATTACATCATATTATATTATATTATATTATATTATTATTATATTATATTATTTGGCATTTGTATAAATAATTACGCTAACTGTATTTTAGCTGTCATGAACTCAAAGTAGTTTACTTGTGGACAGTTTATGGCCTTAATTTTATAGCAATAAAAACAAAGAAAAAAACCCCACAGTCATTGTGCATAAAACCATTGCATTAAGTTCTCGGAAATTTGCACACTAAATACATTTGAAATACATTTTCTTGAAGCATTGCCATAAGAATGTAAATACCCTGTGCAGGTATTTAAAGCACTCAGTAATATTTCCCTCATTTTAAAGTTTTACCACTAAAGAAATTATTTGTTGTACAAAATTGTGACCATTCACATTAAAATGAAGACTCCAGTCATGTCAGTAATCTTATAAATGCTGTTTTATTCTACATGGAGAGGGTCTCCTCATGTTAGAATCACATGACCAGCCGAATAATTAATAAATAATTAATCATAGCTGACTGTGAATTTCTACAATGACTTCGGTAACTAAAGATTATTGTGTGTGTGCCCCTTTAAATGTGTCTGTACATTGATTGTTCGTCTGAATGTAGTGATTCACATTACAAACACTAGAGAGAGCTCGTGCGCAATAATTCATTCAGCTGAGAGTGAAATCATGTTGGTAACTGGACTAAAACAGACATCTGCTTTAAATGATTATGCAGTTCATATTACTTTTATGCAATGTTTTATTCTATCTGTGAGCTTATACAGTGTACAAAGACAACTTTGAGCTTGACCAATCTATTGGTGAGTCCTTTTGTGCGGACTGTAGGGTTTGTGGCACTATTCTTTTGTAAAAATATCTTGTGACAGTGTGTGTTTTTGTGAAAAGAGATATACAAATGAAAACAATATGCTTTTGTACATTTCAGAAAGTGATTCAAATGAACTGATTTTAACAGAGAG
Organism: Myxocyprinus asiaticus; assembly: GCF_019703515.2. Lineage (NCBI taxonomy): Eukaryota > Metazoa > Chordata > Actinopteri > Cypriniformes > Catostomidae > Myxocyprinus > Myxocyprinus asiaticus. Next base: position 37,361,265 of record NC_059386.1, on the reverse strand, counting down.
ATTGGATATTCAGGTGCATGCAACATTAATTTCCCCACAAATATGTATAAATCTCAATAACAGTCTCTCCATTTAAAGTGTGAATGTTACAGTGTACGTATAACCACCAGAAGAGACACAGAATGTCATCCCTGCAGATTGAGGCCAATAGACAGGAATCGTGCGCTTCAAAGTGAAGAGGCTGTTGTACATTCTTCCAGCACGCGGAGAGCTCATGATACGGTGTTTCCAGCAGTTTCAGAGCGGGTCATAATTAGTACAAGCGATTGCTAATGCTTTAAGGTGTTTATATTGTAATGCGTTGTTGATGATTTTAAGAGTGCATATTTTAGTGGGGGTCTGGGTAGCTCAGTGAATATTGACGCTGACTATCACCCCTGGAGTCACGAGTGCGAATCCAGGGCGTGCTGAGTGACTCCAGCCAGGTCTCCTAAGCAACCAAATTGGCCCGGTTGCTAGGGAGGGTAGAGTCACATGGGGTAACCTCCTCGTGGTCATGATTAGTGGTTCTCGCTCTCAATGGAGCGTGTGGTAAGTTGTGCATGGATCGTGGAGAGTAGCATGAGCCTCCACATGCTGTGAGTCTCCACGGTGTCATGCACAACGAGTCACATGATAAGATGCACGGATTGACGGCCTCAGAAGCGGAGGCAACTGAGACTTGTCCTCCACCACCCGGATTGAGTCACTACACCACCACGAGGACTTAGAGTGCATTGGGCATTCCAAATTGGGAAGAAAAGGGGAGAAAATAAACACCCAAAAAAAAAGGGCATATTTTATTTCCCTCATCTGTCTGAATGAGCAGCTGGGATCAGTGAAGCACAGACATTTCAAAATAAGAGTCCCGGGCTTGTTTATAGTTATAAATGTCCCACTACATCTGGGATTAGATTTAATTTGGGCTCATGTAGCCCACTTTATGGCCCACCCAGTCACAGGAAGAAAAGACCAAGACATTTTTTGTACATTCAAGTATTTTATACTTGCAGATACCCTGATTTCTAGCTATAAGTGGTATAAGCAGCTGCTTAGGGCCCTTAAGTCACCAGGGGGCCCTTCAAAGCAAGCTCAGTTTTTAATGTTTTTTATTTTTGTTTATTGTTATTTATGGTCATTTATTGTTCATTTGTATAGTTATTTATCTGTCATTTATTGTCAGTTATTTTATGATTTATTGTTCTTTTTTTGTGCATTTTGTGTAATAAATAAATTCCCATTTTAAATTGAAGACTTTATTGTAGTGTCATTTTTGGGTGGGCCTGGATCCAGGGGTGAATACACTTAGGCCCCCATATGCTCACAAACGGCTTTGCATGGTTCAATTAATGTGCCTTGGAGAATATTTTCTCCTTTCCTTTCTTGTTTTTCAGTTTAATTTGTAGCCATACAATGATTTTTATTATATCCTAGACCAGGGGTTTTAAACTGCATGGGGTACAGGGACCCCCAGGGGGCCACAAGAGTGTGATAACGGGTCTGCAGAAAATTTAATAGAAAAATAAAGTGTAAAAAATATATACAATTTTTCAAATGTAACATTACTGTTTTATTCTGGTTTCTAAAGACCGCATATAAATTGCAATTAAATTTAAAATGTTCCTTTTCAGGTTTATACATGTAACATTATTAAATATTATATAAGTAAATATTTTCTAAATAATATTTTGATAATTTCTTCAGTCCAATGTTGATATAAAAAACAATTATTTAATTTAGCAAACGACATGCTGTTTTACTATTTTTCTAATACATTATAAATGTGTCTTTAGACATAAAAATAGCTGCCATAATATTTTAGAAAGGGGGTCCTTCGCAAGGGGATCATCATATTTGGGGGTCCTTGGCTTTAAAAAGTTTTATATATTTTTATTTTACTAAAATATTTATATACAGTATATTTTCTTTTTTCTTTTAGTATTACTAAATAAGTGCTGCATGTTTGAAAGTCTAATAGGACATCATGATTTTCAGTGTTATGTTTTAAATCTCGTTAACTTTGTATTTCAGTATTTTCAACTACAGAAACTCTGAAATGGCATATATGCTGCTGGTTTAGGGAGCAAATAACTAAACCTCCTAATTCTATTTGCATACAAGCATAAAATCTGAAGATGAGGCGCTGTTGTACGTCAGCTGGTCTATTCTGCAATAACATTCTTTAAAGTAATAATATTCCAACACGTCTAATAGGACTGCAAATATTTTCCACCCAAATTCAATTCTGCAGGCGAAGGCCTTATGGATTCCCATTTCCATATATATTGTCAAGACAGTGTTAGCTGAAGACTTGTGCTGTTGTAGCATTTGATCGACTTGTATGTGAAAGTAAATTATAAACAGAAACACCCCCACCTCCTGCCAATGTTGACACACTCTTAAATAAAGACCACAGCTGTTTCTATAGCATGACTGCAAACACTGCAGTGCTCTGTATAAGGCCTGTTCAGATGAGACTACAGTCTGACGAACAGTTATACTGCTGAACAAACAGGTAGAAATTATGAATTTGTAATGTCATTCATGCACTGTCTCCAGAGCGATGGGTCAACCAGCAGAACTAATGTCTGTCTCATGGCCTGGACTGTGTCTCTTTGTGCCTGTGATAAAAGCGCTGGAGAGGATGTGTGTGAGCTCAGGACACACTAAAAAGCTGATTATCTGCTGCCCTGGGGCCAAAGGAGGAGCGGATAAAACCACGACCTGGGCCTCAACTATACACACACTGATAAGTGCACACTAGATGTCTTCATGGCGTCCTGCAGACTCTAGTATACTGTATCAGTATATATATATATATATATATATGTATATAGTTTGACCCATAAAACTACAGAAGCCCCAAACTGCACTGTGGAAATAATAATAATAATAATAATAAAATGTATTTTAGTTGTGTTAGTGCCTTCCTGAGTCTATGTCCTACACACACACACAAAAAAAGAAAACCTTTTTTTTTCTCAAAAATATATATATTTTTTTATTGAGAATTATTTTAAAAGGGAAAAAATATTGAGAGAAAAACATTTCTTGAGAGAGAAAAAAAAATGTAGAGAGAGAAAACATTTACATAATTAACCCATTTATTTATAGCTTAGCATACATGTCATTACTGATCATCACATCCATTATGGGATTTTCGGTCTTTTTGGAGGTTTCATTCTGAAAGATCATGTAGAAACCAAGTATTAACTGCATTTTAACCTCATGTGACCCCACGTACATGTGTGCACATTGTATTTTGGCTTCACTATACGCAACACATAATTTAATTTAAACTGACTGATCTCAGTTCAGGAGACTCTGTGCTGTCAGTAAAGGTTTCAAGGGTTCACAGACGGAGTCATGTGACCAAATAACACAACATCAAACACAGGAGTTTGTGTTTGGTTGAAGTGCCAACAAAACTCCATCTGATAAGAACTTAATTAGGTTTTTTACATTGAAACCTGTTTGAGTCAAAAGAGTCTCTAGTTTCATCCGATATGCCATTTTTAAAATTTGACCGATTTATTGCGAAACGGCGTGCTGATAAACACAAAGACCACATGCGTGGACTGTATGCTCAGATTCAGTTCAAATATCCTATATTTACTGTACATTATCACATTGAGAATAAATGGGTTCATCTAAAAGCTGAAAAATGTGTGCTTTCAGAGGCTTTATATGGAGTTAGGATGAAAATAAGGTGCATTTCAAACTGTTCTGAGACCAGTGCAGACAGACAGCACACTGGAGGTTAAGTCATTCACTAAATAGGGAGCAAGGGAGCATCCTATAGCTCTCTATGCAGTTAAGTGCATTCACTCCTAAAATCTGATCAAAAGTTCAGTTTCAGGCTGCAGATGATGTTTGGATCACTCAACATGTTTGACAGACATGTGACAATGATAATCAGTACATAGATTCACAATTTATAATGTATCATTTTATTTTAACATGGTTGACAGTGATTGGATGATGCTGGACATTACTTTGAATCTGAATTAATTATGATAATTTCTGATGTAATGTCTGTAATGTCTCAAAAACATGAATAATCAACACTCCTGGAAACATCATAAACTATTTGATGTGTTTCACAACTTAATCCTGCTGTCCACATATGAGGACATACATTATTAGGAAAACTATTTGGTATAATAAAATTAAAAACATTTTTTTGCATGTTTATTAGTTCCAAATCAAAAAGGGAAATGGAAAATGCACACAGCAGTCACGCTCGAGTCTCAGGAGGTTAAGATGCGCATACACTTCATGTAATTTGTTATTGATGTGCTCAGTAGCTGTAGATGTTGTGCCATTAATCACTTCAGAAATAAATAACAAATGAGCAGAAATAGAAAACATTGCTAAATTATATTTATTTGACAGTCTTATTGGTGGAGATTTCAGACAGTCACACATAGTAAATATTCACTGAAGCATCATGTTGAGAGCTCGTCTGTCGACATTATAATTGCACTTTAAAACATTGAGCCCATAGTGTGTCATTTCACTCATGCTTCAATGTGTAACAATTTCTCAAAAATATAAGAAAACTAAATCAAACAAGAAAATAATGAAACCTACTGTGTACAGATTTCAAATATCCAGCACAAGATCTGATATTGGATGAATTCAAATATATCAATAAATACAACATAATGAATAAAATCCATAAAATGCTTGTTTCATGCGTCACATCTGTTATGAATGAATGAACATTTATATAGTGCTTTTCTGATACTACACTCAAAGCACTTAATCAATAACATGTATTGATGGAGCATCACAGCTTCAACAGACCCGTTTCAGCAGATAAAATCAAGTTAATCATTCATTCTGATGTGGATGTGAGAATCTAAAGTCGAACATACAAGAAACTACTATAGTCACAAAAAAGGTAAACAATTAGAATAAAGACTTATAAATATGAATATTTCATCATCCTATTGGCAGCAACAAACGTACGGGAAATATTAAATTTTTGGTAAAATATTATTTGTTTTCTTTTAAAGGTGCTGTAAGCGATTTAAGCCGTTCTACTTCTACAAGCTGAGCCGTTGCATTAGCCACACCCCCTCTTTCCAAAACCCCGCCCTCCCTAAATACCAAAATGAGCATTATTGAGACCAAAGTTGAGCAGAAGCAGTTGTTAAAAACAACAGCAGTAAAACAGCGCCCTCTACTGACAACTGTTATGAACAACATGGCATAAAAATGGCATTAAGCCTCAGTAATTCATTGCACATACAATACTACAGGAATGCGCAAAATGATTGACAGGCAGAAAGTGTCACTATTTTTGTTTGTTGTTTACAGAGTCTACAGCTGTCACAGAGACCGGTGAGAGATCTCATGACACTTATTTCAGTAATATCTTTCAGGGAGAAGGAACATTTTTGGCATACTTTTCCATGCAAAAAAAAAAAAAAGTGCTTACAGCACCTTTAATTGTTCCTAAAAACAAACAAAACAAACAAAAAAAAAAATCTTCATTCCTTTACAGCTTTGCAACTATTATGATTTATTGGTACTTAACAGGATTATATAAAATTACCTCTAACCTGATGAGCAGATTAACAGACGCTTGTCACTTCCTGTGGTGTTTTTGGCAGATTCAGATTGTTTGTGTGAACAGTGATGAAATACAGCAGCACTCAATCACTGCTCACGTCGCAGTAAATGTGAGAACTTAAATGAGGTCACGTGTGACATCAGTGTGCATAAATCATGAGCACGTCCAGATGGAATCTGCAGATTTTTTTGGGGGGGGGGGTCTGTGCAGAATGGGCGTTAAACAGAACTTGGAGTCCTACACTTCTACATAAAATTAGCCAAAATATTACAAAACAAAACAAATAAACAAAGGGGGTGTGAATGATGGATGCTGCAGTGCGTAAATCTGCATAACTTTCTGCAGGTGCAGATTCATTGTGGGTCTGCGCATGTTGCACAATGAATCTGCAGTTCAAAATATGAGCAAAAAGGTTTTAAAGGAATAATTCACTCAATAATAAAAATTCTCTTATCTAAGGAGTTAAATATTGATCTGTTTCTCACCCACACCTATCGTATCACTTCTGAAGACATGGATTAAAACACTGCAGTTGTATGGATTACTTTTATGCTGCTTTTATGTGCTTTTGGAGCTTCAAAGTTCTGGTCACCATTCCAGAAAACATGCATTGTATGGACCTACAGAGCTGAAATATTCTCCTAAAAATCTTCATTTGTGTTCTGCTGAAGAAAGAAAGTCATACACATCTGGGATGGCATGAAGAGAATTTTCATTTTTGGGTGAACTATCCCTTTAAGAAAGACTCTAAAAATGCCTTTTCAGTGCATCTGACAAACTTTCTTCAAAGATTGTTTTAAATGTTTGTTTTTTCTTTTTGTCTCCGTGGACTATGTGATTGACATTGTGATTAGCGAGAGTCTTCTCCCTCGCAACAAATACAATCCACTGCGAGCAAATTGAAAGTTTATCTGGACTGCAACCAGGGAGCGAAATATGACAGTCATATCCAAAGGTCAGAGACAGTGAAAAGGCAGCTTTAGAAAAGCACTACTATTTCCCCAATTTCAACAGGAATATCTCTTTAAAGCATTTCTGCTGATCTGAAAAACCGCATAATTCATAAAAAACACTGATGCTAGCTTGATGCTAATATGAGCACAGTACAGTAATGCCACCGAAATCCAGCAGAGTCAAAACAGATTAACCAAAAACATATGGTCTATACGGTCAGTAAGGATTACCATTACCCTTTAACCTCTGACCCACACTTAATAGTGACTTCTATTCCAACCTGTTCACTACAATCTCACACAGTCTACTACTGGCTCATGAACCTAATCAGTCGGTGTCTTATCTCAGCACGGGCAGTTGAATGTGTGCAGTCTGATGGTCGAATATCTGTGGGACGCCCACCATGTCGTAACCTCGACCCAGCATGCGCTCTTTGATGCAGGGGGGATGTATTTCGCTGATCAGGCCCTCGAGCGATTGTAGACTGCTGCTTAGGAGTGAGGCATGGTATGCGCTCTTACTGGGGAGCCCGCAGGACAGGCCGAGACTCAGCCCGCGGTCCATCGTATACGGCTGAGGGTGTCCTGTGTTAGGATGGAGGTGAGGGTGACCCCGACACACCTCTTGTGAACTGTAATCGCTATCCGGCGTTGCTATCATGCTGTTCCAAGGTGGTGCGAAGAACTGTCTGACCGTGAAATTGCCGTGCATGGCTGTGCAGTTCAGCGGAGAGGAAGTGACCTTGTCTAGCCTGCCACCTGTTAAACTGGGGTCAGTACTGAGGGTATGGGATCTATAGGAGAGTTGGGTGCTTCCGACAGGAATGCAGACTTCAGGAGAGCCGCTAATGACCGCACCGCTGCCACTGTTGACGCTGTATGCGCGTAGCGGGCCCTGCTGATAGTGCTTCTGCGCTCCGTGCTGCCAGTAATCCAATCCATCCACGTATCCCACGGCTTTGGTCACGTCTGCGCTCTGAGTGGGCAGCACGGCTCTGGAGTACCCAGATACGGTGAAACCAGAGTCTGTGCCGGACGCAGCAGTCGCTGCCAAGAAGGATGGGTTGGAATGAGTCTCTCCACACTGGCCGTTGGACGGATGACTCGTTTGCTGAATGATTCTGTGGCTTGAGCGGTCGTACACGGCAGATGCTGCCATCACAACGCTAGGTACATTGTGTGCTTCTGGAGCCTTGCAAAGTCCCACATTATACGCTCGCTGCCGGTGGTTGATGGGTACCGCGTAAGGTGCGACTGCCATTTGTATGGGCGACAGCTTGGTACGTTTGCCGTCTGAGCTTTTCAACACACTTTTGGCCGCAGTGGAAGACCTGACAACTGCCAACAAGCCCTGGTACCCACCGGAGTACGTGTTCGAGTAGGGACTGAATCGTTGCCCGCTGGTGTCCAGACCATTGACGTCCAGACCGTTGACAGTGCGGTTGATCTGTTTGTGTTGAGGGACCCTGATGTTGGTTGGGAAGATCTTGATGAATAGCGGGATGTCAGCTGTCCTCTGTGCATATGCATCCAGCTCGGCCGCAGACGGGTACCGCGGGGATCGCATGGTGCTCGGCTCACCTGTAGATAGAAACAGATTTAGATGGTAAACAGGATGAATAATGCAAGAGCAGTTATAAAATGAGCAATGCAGCATTATACTTGGAGCAACAAAAATGTGCTTGGGCTTGAAAGCAAATATGATGCAATTTCAATCTTTGTTTGCTGGCATTTCACAAAGCAAATACCCTCTATGACTAGTATATTCTCCTGCTAAGCTTGATGATACCTAAACGATCGTCAAAAACACAACATTTCCCATTTCAAATTTTGCTGTCCAACAGAGTGCTGTATGCCGGAGGTGCTTTGCAATATATATGTAAGAGTGATGAATACTGGATGAGTAAAAATGATCAGACATAAGACAAGAAAAATTGTCCAATAAAGTTGAAGATATTGGAGCGTCTGTGTCGTTCTCTTTTCCACACGCTCTCCCTTCTCCTTATTTCATCGTCTGGTTGTTCATTCTCACATCTGCATCTTTCTAAAAACTCATTTTGTGCAGCGAGACTCCTCGGGCGATGTTTGATCAGTGCATTATGAAATTAATTTGGTCTTTCTTCAGGACTAAATTGGATTACCCTGGGAAATCAAGAAAAAAAAGATGAGGGGTGTAGGGGGATGGGAGCTAATTTTGTTTCAGTGGCTTGAGCAGAATTTATTTCATGCCATTTGGCTACGCAGCCCATTCGATATGCCAGTTCTAGCTGTGAAATAAGAGTTAAAAATGACCTCGCTATCAAAACATGCTGCTTCGTTTGACGTTTTGATTGCTATACAGGCAGTAAATTGGGAACACAGTTTTATTTATATTCAGGCATGCATTTATAATGCGCAGCTTGAGTGCATATGTGGACATTTAGTGCTGTAACATGCGCACATCGACGATAATGAGGGCTGAATACTCCGGGGATGTTATCAGCACAATAAATGAAGGCCAATATCATCATGTGGAACATTCAGTTATTCTTAAGTATCTGCAATTCCAGTGGTGGACAAAACAGCTACATTTACTCTCACTAAAGACGGTTATGGCAGCTGTTTCAAGTGTGCTGCTGGTGTGTAAGCGTAACCTGTGCCCTGGTGTCTTCAAATGAAAAATAGCTTTCTCTAGAGAGACCTGCAGCCAATGGAGAACAGGACAGCAGCAGGGACAAACCAAGATTGGATTTAAACACCATTATTCAGGCAATTTCATGGCTCTTTAGCTCCCACAACACAAGGAAAAGTGAAAAAAAAAAATCGTTCCATTTATGTGCAGTAAATCTAGTGGCACACAATATGGCAGTTCCACAGAATGACACCTTCATGGGATTTCTGACATGAGAAAGAAAAGAGCTGAAATTAAGGCTGATTATTCAATAGTTCACAGTGGTGGACAATTGAAGGATCTTTATGAAAGAAAAACACAAAAACAATTCATTTCTGCTGAGGTGCCATCAGGCAGTTTGAGCGTCTTGCCCGTCACGCATTGGCGAGTTCACGTTTTTCCCCGTTCAGGATTGATTCTGTAGTTTCATTTCATTCCAGCCACACAATAAGTCTCCAACTGTGAAAATGATTCAATCTACAAGATTCATCTCATAAAGGAAATAAATTGAGTGTTCAAAATGGCAGAGCGGAGAGCTGGAGAGACTCCTGAGCCCGACAGAGACATTCAACACAATAAAGAGCCAGAAACATTCAGACAGATGGAGAGAAATGTGTGTGAGTTTTACAGAAATCAATCAAAATGGGGCGTTTGAAATATCAGCTTAAAGCAAAAGCTTCAAATGCTTTAATTTGAACTACATCAGTAAATCATGAACGAGTGTATGGGGAGATTTTTGAAAAGTGAGGGGGAAAAAACGTTTGGCATGTTTTTTAAGCTAATCATTGGCCGCGTTTCCATGGGCCAAATGAGGGCAGGGTAGTGCGTGCCAGGGCCAGTTGTGTTCCCACTATCATTTCCGGGGCTTCTTCTGGGGCCAACGACCAAGCGCCTTTGGTTTGCCAATTACCCTTGGGCCAAAGACAGCCAAAATGGGTGATTGAGGCGGGGTCAATGTCAAAGGCAGAATTTCACAGTGTAAGGTAACAAACAAACGGCAGCTTCAGTCTGCACCATGTTTATTTCGAGGGCTAGCTAGTCTCCAGAGTTGGATACCTCAGCTTGAGCTTCCCGTTTGCTTTTAAAATGGAAGGGGTGTGTGACGTTGGCACCTGGGTGGCATATTAACCTCCTGAGACCCCAGCGTGACTGCTCTGAGCATTTTCCATTTCCCTTTTTGATTTGTAACAAGTAGCACCTAATAAACATGCAAAAGGTTTTCCTAAAAATTGATGTCCACATATGTGGACAGTGGGACTATGTTGTGTAATTTTAAATAATACCAAGCTAAAGAAAGCACTGGTCTCAGAACAGTTTGAAATGCACCTTATTTTCATCCTAACTCCATATAAAGCCTCTGAAAGCAACATTTTCCAGCTTTTAGATGAACCCATTTATTCTCAATGTGATAATGTACAGTAAATATAGCTGCAGTACACATTACTGTACATTGTGTTTATCAGTGTGCCGTTTCGCAATAAATCGCTCAAATTTAAAAAAAAATGGCATATCGGATGGAAATAGAGACTTTAATCTTTTGACTCAAACAGGTTTCAATGTAAAAACTCAATGAGGTTTCTGACCAGATTTTGTTACAGTTTCTCCCAAACAAACTCCCCTGTGATCAATGTCATGTTATTTGGTCACATGACTCCGTGCGTCAAAGGTTTAACCCTTTACTGACAGCACAGAGTCTCCTGAACTGAGATCAGTTGGTTTAAATGAAATGAAATTACACGTTGCGTTTAGCGAAGCCGAAATACGACGTCCATGCAGGTGTACGCGGGATCGCACGAGGTTAAGGGCGGGTTTTAGGGCAATGCTGCAGGGCTATTGGCTCGATGGTGGGAATGCAGATCGATTTTGGTCTTGCAGCTCAAGGTCCGAGGCTATTGGCGCTGGCTGACCAATTGATAGCCCTGGCTTGCACTGGCCCGATTGTGGAAATGCGGCTATTAAGTGTTAAAGACCCCTTGAAATGGCTAAACAAGAGCCGTTTTCACAGTTGATGACATTTAAGCTGAAGTATTGAATATAACTTTACACAGACAAGGTTAGCAAGGGATTGTACAAAACTAATTTGATTGAGTCACTAATAATATTGAAGTCATGTGGATATACTTTTAAAAACAGTGAGGATTTTAACTTCACTTAGACGTATGTGGATGCAGCTACAATTTTTGGTGTTTGAAATAATTTTCTTTGGTAACCTGGAACATTCCTTTAATAAGGTAAAAGCAAATGACAGCATGTTGTTTCTGAGCATCAGTTCGTTATGAACGAGGTAATTAACATCATGACCTTCAGTAATTATCAAAACAGCACACACTAAACTTACAGCTATCAATAGACACGAGTCCAGAAACACATTTAACTCACTATAATTCTACTGTATGTAGAGACATCTGTGGTTGTTTAGAAGACAATAGTCTCCAAATGACTTTTAACATCATCATTTAACAGTTAAAGTGACTGCAGTGTGACTGTAATATCATGAGCATCTTCACCCGTACGGCACTGACAACATTAACATATCGATGGATGACTGTTTAAACACATGCGTGACTGCACAGGAACATCAAACCTGAACATAAACTCTCCGGGGACCTCTATTATACATACACACTCCGCTAAACAACTGCACACATTATCTGATACAGACTGAACTCAGGCCATGGAGTTATAGACAGATTAGTCATTAACATTGTTAATTCATAATAAAGGAGCAGTGAAAACAGAAGGAAGAATTTAGAGAAACGAGAAAAACAGAGAAAAGATGGTAAAAATCGTTCTTTGTAAACATCTTGTAATCAACGAACTCTTTCACTCTCTGTAAGAATATGATCTTTATTCTCAAGTAGAGTTGGAAATATCGTAATTACGAGTTCAGAGCACATGAATTACCAAGCGAAGTCGTACTTACAAGAGTTTTGACGTTGGAAGGGGCGTGTCTACATGAAAGAAGTTTCAGTGGTTTATTTCAATAATATTGATTTGCTACATGTGATGGTCAACTAATGATTTTCCCTTCATAGCTTGTATTAAGCACATCAATTAATAATTTGTTACATACCATGCATTAATAAATCATATAGGGGTTATTCCATGTCAAATCAACCAAATTTCAGAAACTTCCCTGGATGAAATTATTATTTTGCTCATAATTTTTCTGAATTTTTTTTTTTTTTAATAAATGAAGGTATATATCTAGTTTCAATATTATTTGTACTTCAAAGCTCTGTTTTGTTGGACAAGAAAAAGTAGCTTTCATATCATTTGACCCACATTTGGTTTTTGACCATTGCAAATGGGACAAATTTAGTAAATTTACAGTTGGAGCCACATTGAGAGCCCTGTATCTCTGGCATTTAACCATATAGGGTCATAAAAATGAAGATACAAAAATTAAAGTTTATTCTAAAGCAGAATATAAAAGGATGTTGAGATATCTTTAATATTTCTGGAGTTATAGGCACTCCAACTTTGGAAAAACGACACAAGAAAGTGTTTTTTCCCATTTTTGGACTCACACCATTGGCATATAATGCAACAAGAGGTGCTGAAGTCGACTGATTTTAGTAATGGATCTACCAATCTCTGTGTAAAAATAAAATAATGATGCTGACACCTTTCTACGGTTATTTTCTTGACCTGCAGTTTTGCTCCAAAATCATAGGCGTAAATGGCCATTTTGACCCCCATCTGCAAAATTATGGATTACTCAGGAAATATTGACCATAAAAAACAAGACCAATAACAGACATCTTTTAACTTGAAACAACATTCAAATACTGCACGTGTGGTGTATCTCTGTGTTTGATTTCAAATGCTAAGTTGAGTGCTGTTGGTTCAGCTTGATCATAACAGGGATAAACATCGTGACTTTCTTGGAATAAGCCATTATTGAAAATGTATCCGAGGCATAAACAAAACTTTGACCTTCTCCAACAATTAATGTAATGTCTCGCTGCCATGTCATCGTAATCGAGGGAAAAACTGTTTTGCTCAAATACTTCAAAGTGCAGGTTATTTGAAGAGCTGATCTGTGAATCTCATTTCAAGCAGCAGCTCTCCAGTCGAGCGGTGACGCGGTGAACTGGAGAATCTAATGAGTTGGAGGCGTTTGTGATCTTCAACAAGGTTACATCACAGCAGCTTTACAACATTAACAACTTTACATTAATACAAACATCGGCCTATAGCTGCTTCTCAAACATGCTCAAAGATCTACACAAAAACAGAGAATACATTGAAATTCTGGTCCAGGTTGGTTTAAACGAGTAAAGCTGGTAGATCTTGCTGGTCATTCACTTTTATGCATTTGGCAGAAGCGACTTCCAGTGCATTCAAGGTATACATTTTGTCAGTTTGTGCGTTCCCTGTGAATCGAACCCATGATATTAGCATTGCTAGCACCATATTCTACCAGTTGAGCTACTGGAATCTACTAGTTACATGAACCAACATGCTAGTTAAGAAGTCTGGAGGAGACCCCAGACCATGCAAAAAATCATTTTCTTACTCATATAAACATCTAAACATCCTTTAATTTACTTGAGAAGCAAAATGACATTAGATATTAAGGGAGGAATTCACGAAGAATGAATTGCGCCCAGTAAAAGCGCAGTTATTTGCACGCGCTGTCTGTGCATTATAACGCTCTTCTCTATAATTTATTTATTTTATGAATTACTGCTAATATGAACGATAGAAAATTCATTTTATCGCCTGCTTTCATCTGGTGGTAATAGCGCGATGTAAAATGTGCTAAGGAATTTTTGAGAATGAAACACAATCTATACTAGGCCAAATTTACATATAAAGGACGTGCATTTGCGCAGAAAATAATGGCAATGACTTAATTCAAATACTCAAGACACTGTGCAATTTCAGCACTGATTGCACCTGCTTAAAACTAGATTGCGTGTGGTTACTGAATAAGAAGCAGCTTTTTGCACCAAAATGACACGCAAGTGGTGCAACTGTTCAGTGAATTCACCTCTAAGTCTTGCTTTTAAAAGAAATCTAACAAAACTTAGTAAGGATTAAACCACTGGAGTATTAAAGATGCTGACTATCACCCCTGGAGTCGCAAGTTCGAATCCAGTCAAGTCTCCTAAGCAGCCAAATTGGCCCGGTTGCTAGGGAGGGTAGAGTCACATGGGGTAGCCTCCTTGTGGTCACTATAATGTGGTTCTCGCTCTCGGTGGGGAGTGTGTGAGTTGTGCATGGTTGCCGCGGAGAATAGAGTGACGCTTCCACATGCGCTACGTCTCCGCGGTAACAAGCCATGTGATAAGATGTGCGGATTGACGGTCTCAGACGCGGAGGCAACTGAGATTCGTCCTCCGCCACCCGGATTGAGGCGAGTCACTACGCCACCACGAGGACTTAAGAGCGCACTGGGAATTGGCCATTCCAAATTGGGGAGAAAAACACTGAATTATTATGGATTACTTTTATGCTGCCTTTACGTAATTTTTGGAGCTTCAAACTTCTGGTCACCATTCACTTGCATTTTATGGACCTACAGAGCTGAAATATTCTCCTAAAAAACTTCATTTGTGTTCTACAGAAGAAAGAAAGTCATACACATCTGGGATGGCATAAGGGTGAGTAAATGATGAGATAATTTACTTTTGGTGAACTATCCCCTTAAGCATAAACCTCAATGCATTTTGTTAGATTTCTCTGAAAACAAGTCAAATAAGAAATTTTTCTTTTGCAGTGCAGCACCCAAAACAAAACACATGTTGGTCTTGTCAGCTAGTAACCCCTCTTAATTACTGTAGACTAGATTTAGCAGATTCCTCTCACATTTTCAATATTAACCCATTAATACAAAGTGATATGAATTTTAGCAGAGTGCAAAACTCTAGATCTACATGAACTCTCCAAACAATAATATTCACAGACTCGATGCAGATCTGAATCTCTCCATTGATTCTGTATTCAACAAACACTTGCATATATCACATCTGTCTGTTCTCTCATTCTCAGTTGAAAGAGTAACTCTACTGGAACGGATAAACCTCCAGCCTTAATGTTTATTCATCAGCTCTTGAAGAGTCTCGAGTGGATACAGTTTCACACAGATGTCACTTCATATTTCACTCTGTACTGAAGGGAAGCACTCAACTCACGGAGGCCTCCAGTATGCCAGTAGCATCAGAAAATACATCCCTGACACAGTGTCTTCAACAGAGAGTTTGTTACTGCACACGTGGGCCTGTCCCAAATGGCACACTTGATGTGGACTTGCGGTCACGTGGCCTTCATTTGCGCATTCCCGCGAAGTCCACGAGACCGTAGAGTGTCCCATTTTACATTTTGATCCTCTCAACCAATCACAACGGACTACTGCCCAACAGTCACCGCTGCTGATCCCCTCGACAAATCACAATGGACT
This sequence comes from Myxocyprinus asiaticus, assembly GCF_019703515.2. Lineage (NCBI taxonomy): Eukaryota > Metazoa > Chordata > Actinopteri > Cypriniformes > Catostomidae > Myxocyprinus > Myxocyprinus asiaticus. Next base: position 37,345,693 of record NC_059386.1, on the reverse strand, counting down.
ACTGCCCAGTCGCCACTGCTGATCCTCTCGACCAATCACAGCGGACTATTGCCCAACAGTCACCGCTGCTGATCCTCTCGACCAGTCACCGCTGCTGATCCTCTCGACCAATCACAGCGGACTACTGCCCAACAGTCACTGCTGCTGATCCTCTCAACCAATCACAACGGACTACTGCCCAGTCACCGCTGCTGATCCTCTCAACCAATCACAACGGACTACTGCCCAGTCACCACTGCTGATCCTCTCGACCAATCACAGCGGACTACTGCCCAACAGTCACCGCTGCTGATACTCTCGACCAATCACAGCGGACTACTGCCCAACAGTCACCACTGCTGATCCTCTCGACCAATCACAGCGGACTACTGCCCAACAGTCACCGCTGCTGATCCTCTCGACCAATCACAGCGGACTACTGCCCAACAGTCACCGCTGCTGATCCTCTCGACCAATCACAACGGACTGCTGCCCAGTCACCGCTGCTGATCCTCTCGACCAATCACAGCGGACTACTGCCCAACAGTCACCGCTGCTGATCCTCTCGACCAATCACAGCGGACTACTGCCCAACAGTCACCGCTGCTGATCCTCTCGACCAATCACAGCGGACTACTGCCCAACAGTCACCGCTGCTGATCCTCTCGACCAATCACAGCGGACTACTGCCCAACAGTCACCGCTGCTGATCCTCTCGACCAATCACAGCGGGCTACTGCCCAACAGTCACCGCTGCTGATCCTCTCGACCAATCACAGTGGGCTACTGCCCAACAGTCACCGCTGCTGATCCTCTCGACCAATCACAACGGACTGCTGCCCAGTCACTGCTGCTGATCCTCTCGACCAATCACAACGGACTGCTGCCCAGTCACCACTGCTGATCCTCTCGACCAATCACAACGGACTACTGCCCAGTCACCACTGCTGATCCTCTCAACCAATCACAACGGACTACTGCCCAGTCACCACTGCTGATCCTCTCGACCAATCACAGTGGACTACTGCCCAACAGTCACTGCTGCTGATCCCCTCGACCAGTCACCGCTGCTGATCCTCTCGACCAATCACAACGGACTACTGCCCAGTCACCACTGCTGATCCTCTCGACCAATCACAATGGACTGGAGTTTCCCTGCCGGAGCAAAAAACATGGCGGATGAGGCGATTTCAATCGCGGATTAAATATTGATTTTAAGTGTGTAGAACTGGTTCAAAACTTTAGTTTTATTTAATTTTGAGGTATGGAAATACTCCTATTCAATTTATTCAGTAGTTTTTCTTGGGGAAGTTTCATGTTCATAAAAGTAACATAATATTAAACCTTTGCTATTGTTGTTTCAAAGAGGATTTTAGAGTCTCTAAAATATCAAGACAGTTTAATGCTAAATTATCTAATGCTTTATTGTTAGTGTTTTGCTTGAAATTATTTATTAAAATCAAATATTCAATAGTGAGTTTAAAGTGTGTTCCTTTATCAATCCCATGACTTTTTCAAATAATAATTTGTAAAACTGCATGTATATAAAAACAATGTAAAAGTCCTGAAGTCTGTCCCAAATGCACACATTATTCACTCATGCCCCCGCATGGACTTGCTGACTAGCGCCCCATCGGTCTGCACTCAGAGGAAGACCGCAAGGGTGGAGGGTGCCATTTGAGACATGGCCATTCCTGAAATCCACTTAGTTATTAAAATGTTCTTTTTTTGCACCAAAAACCTTCTTAATTATGTTTTTCATTACCATTTCTGCCTTCTCTCTGATCCTTGTAATTAAACGGCCATTTTTTGCTGCTGTGCCTTTAAGCCTTACTTAATCCAGTTGGAGTAAAATTCCTTGACCTTGTTCACATATGGTATCTGAAAACACACACACACACACACACACACACACACACACACACACACACACACACAAACAAACACACAAACAAACACACACACACAAACACTGGACCACTTTTCTGTACTTTTTTTTTTTCCTTCACTTTGTTACACTTGTTGTGTTCCCGGTCAAAAATGACCGGCCATTGGAAATTAATGGATTAGACTACAAAATACAGAAATATTAAAGTGTTCAGGAGAATACCGATCTTTTAGATGAGCACATATGTAGATGTGTGTTTGCATGTGCAGACACAACACACAAAATGTATTGAGCACCCTTTTGTGTATCGTCTTTCCATGTACACTCTTTGAGGAATATTTCAAGATCTGCTCATCATATTATGTTGTGTTTGGGCTCGTTTGAATCGGGATAGTCTGCTGTAATTTACGACATGTCATTGTCTATGTTATATGTATGTTTCAGGAAGGAATAAGGAAAAATGTGACAAAAAGACACTCTTGTTTATCATATTTATGTGTGTCTGTGGGAATTTCATACACTAAAACTCTCTGCAGTTTGACCTCTGAGTGAAACAAATTGGCTCATTGTATTCTACTAATTGAGACCTTTCCAATGATATACAGTATAACACAACTTGTTTTGGTGTATAACACATGGCTAATCAATCTTTTATACGTTTTACCATCTCTGAAAATAATTGTTGTCATAACCAATTAGCAAATGATGGGGATGAAACAGTTCTTATTTGTCAGCAAATAAGTTAAAAAAAAAAAAGTATTATTTAAGGATTGGTAAGATCAGCTATATGCATTGTAAAGTCCAGATTCTAAGCTTTAAAATGACACCTATATTGTTCAGATCAAACAAGTGGTTATTCATTAACTATGTAATTATTATATATTATTTTGTTTTCCCACAGTATGTGCCCCTCACTAGCCGGTAGGAGTTCAAAGAATACTTCTATCAATAAAATTTGTACTTTTTTAAAAATATGTTCAAATAAGGAGCACAAAACCTGTCATAAGTTGATAAAAAGATCTAATGCAATATCTTGTGATAATATATGCAATATGAGAGATTTATAAACAATCTTAGTTGGCCGATCATTTTTGACTGGGAACACAAAATGTGTTTGCAAAAAAAACGACAACACATGGGTTAAACAACTAACACAACACTGCAGGGCTTTCCTCTAAAACCTAAAGCATCCAACCTGAATAAAACGTGACCTTTCAGCAGCGTGTGGTAATTACGTTGCTCTTGGCTAAAAGATTTTCAGCTTTTTCCATCTGAATGCAAATAGTTCTGATTTACCACCCCTGACGTACAAACGTCTGCACTTCAGGCAAAAAGGACGCAGTGAAATGCTCACACGGGTTGCATCTCAAAGTACCGAATAAATGATCAAAGTGCCACCTAGAGACGAGATGCCAACTGGAAGAGTTCTCCAGGTTATATTAGTAGCTCAGATATTGCTGATGCAGACATATGGACATGCTGTGCAGAATCACGTTGGCCGCATTTCCAGCGGAACAGAAATGACACGCACCCGCAGGCACTGCAGCTCGCGGACTCATCAGCTGAATTCTAGCAAGAGTTTAAACCCCTAGAGATCACAGAATAGGTTCTGAGAATGCGGGTGATGATGGGCAGGTTACGGGCGCTGAGGGGCACATGTGCCCTGCAGGTAAACAGAAGGAATGAACGCCCGCCGGAAGTGCCCGAAGCAACACACAACCCTTCTGTTGCAGCATATAGCAGACAAGCAATGCTCTGATTGCACATTAATATTTAACACTACACAGACAAGAATGCTTGAAACCAAGTAGAAGTGAAACACACAGGGAAAGAATTTTTTTTTTCAGTAAAATGTGCATGTAAACAGCTTTTGAATTCCAGAGGGATCCCGTAGTTCCAGTCACACTCACACTAGGTCTAAAATTGTTGCCTTACTGAGGTTTGAATACTGAATGTAAAGAATGGAAATATTTCAGATGAATGCACCCAAATCATAATTACTAACAAAATCCAAATGTTGCATGTGGTATAATGGGTCCAGAAGTTGAACATGCAATTACTAATAAATGACAGAGTGAGATTTCTGTTATCTCGTCTTAAACAGTCATTCAAAACTAAAGTACAGTTTAGCAGATAATGAACCAAATATAGCACAGTAAAATAAATCACAAACAAGTGTAAATATTCAGACAATAATGATCAATGTCTGATTGTGCCCCCATTAATAATGACTGTAATGCGTGTTGACATGAATTATTATTTAAACCATGTTTAGAGCATCAGTAATATAAACTTCAGTCATCTGAGAGAGATTTGAACATTCAGGTCACAGTAAATGTGCCAAATAAACACTTTTTGTCATAAGATGCTCAGAGCTGAAAAATGAAAAAGTGAAACTCTATTAGAAAGAATGTGTGAACATCCCAAAAACACAACTGACCCTAAAATCTAAAGAAAAACATATAATTTGCATGAAGAAAATTACCCATATTTAGGACTCCTCTGGTACGAGGAAACCTAATGTTTTTGTTAGTATTCTACTTATTATTATTATTCCTGTAGCTCTAAATTGCCCAATAACTCAAGATCTCCTTGGTAAAAAGTTTTGAAATTTGGCACATTGATACTACAGGCCACGAGTAACTACCACACCAAAAATGGCCCATGTGAGCCTATAGGTGGCGCTACAAGCCACACCCCAATTTGTCAATTTTCAAAGTGATGCCATTTCCACCCCATATGTCCCAAATTTCTGAAACCTGGTATATTTGTATCATTTCTCATGAGGAGCAAAAAAGCCTCTTGAACCCATAAAGTCCGCCATGATGGATTTTCCTGTACAATACAAATTTGTCCAAAACTACAAAAATCTACTCCTCCTGAACCATAGCTCCAATTGACTTGACACTCGGTATGTATGTGTAGGATACATGTCTTTCAATTTGATATTCAGCAAAAATTCATTTATGTAAATGTCCACATTGACTCAATATCAATATGTCCAAAACATCTAATGCCATTTTGACAAATGTTGAACAGGCTTCAAGATGACATCACTCTGAAGTACTGTGCTAAATTTCACCTTGATATGTCAAAAGATGACAGAATTACAGTTTACTATTATTTATCGCTAATGCTAAAATAATGCTTTACAGATCCGCTAGTCATAAAACTGATACTTTGATTCAATCACCAGTTCATATGAAGACTCTTGCAATGTTTAATAACAAATTAATGAAATGTTGTGTACATGTGTGAAGTACATGTCTCTACCATGTAAATTTTTACATCATTTGCAGTTTTGAGGAGGAATCCGCATTGCTGCTTGCAGCTTTAATTTATAACTATTTTTGCATTATTTTCTTGACAATTAAACACGTTTTCTCCAAAAATGTGTCCAAATTTAATTCTCACTCTCAAATGGCAAAAAAATGCAACAAATAAACAAATGCTGCAAAAATATGATGTTTCATTTAAATCATCATAAATTCAAGATGGTACAAATGTATCATGGTATTTTCTTTTCGGTACTCGCTGATACCTGTACAGTTATTTTGTTTTTATTTAATTTTTTTAAGTTTATTTCAATGTTATCATCAAAATGGGGTCTAAATAAATTAATTCATTTAACAGTTATCAAATGAAAATACAACATTATGTTGAAAATTAATTGTAGTATTATTATCATCATCAAATTAAGTGCTTTCATACAGAACATCACAACACAATCCAAAATACAACATTGAAGTTATTTTTGTCAAATAAAGTGCTGCACTACAGAGCATCACATATGCGAGATATTGCTTAAATATAATAAAATTACAATTAATTTATTATTAGTAGTATTAGTATTACTTTTGAATATTACATAACTATGCAGTAGTGATATATTTCTGTCATACTTTTTTCCATTTAAATTGAGCTTTTATTTTGGCGAAAGCTTTTATTTTGAAGCCCTTTCGGCTTCTGTGTGTTTTTAATGGTCCAGAAAAGCATATCGCTACATGACCCATTGTGATTATTAAACTGCAAAAGGCTGCTATTTAATTAAATATGTAGTCTGTATGTACTGCCCACATTCGTACATCAGAAGGTATCAGAGAATTTTTACTAGCACGAGTACACGAGCGTGGTATCGAACACTTTTCCGATACCAGTATCAGGACATCCCTAATCATGGTGTATAAATGCTTTATATATTAAATTATATATCATTATTACTAGGCTTACTTGGAAAATGTCACAATGCAAAAAATATTAATTGTCTAAAAAAAAAATAGGCTTCATTTTTTTTACCATTTTAAGTTCAGATGGGCCCGAGTGAAGAAATAATTGTCAAAATATTCATAACTACAGTCTTGACCAACACAAAATAGGTGTCGTTTGAAAGTTTAGAAGCTCTACTTTCCAATGCATGTAGACATTATGAACAAAACTGAACAAGTGCTTTGAAATTTGCAGACAAATCAGAAGTGTTCTGTTTTGATGCAAAAATTGCACTGTACATATTATTGCAATCAATAAAAACATCAAACTGATCAAATAGTCATGTGTCATATGTTGTTGGAAAGCTCTCAAAGAGTAGAATACAACCAGCCTATTTGTTTTACTCACAGACAAAAATATAGTGAGTAATAGCTAATTATATGTCTTTGACAATTATGTTGGTGTTGCTTATATGCCACGTTTTTGCTTATAATTTCAAGAAAAATAAACAGAACATAAAATATCACATATCATTACTTAGAGGAGGTGATTATCTTTCAAACGAGTCCACACACAAGATAATCAGATGTATAGATCATTAGATAATCCACATGAAGCACAATGTTACATATGACCACCAGGAGATGGCGCCAAATACATGACACAGACTCAATGATGACTCAAATGACACAGAATGAAACTCATTCTGTGAAATCTCATTATTAAAATCATGTCTGCATGATATGCAAACCTTTAGTCATTGTTGTGTTTGCATGTGTAATTAGTTCTTATGTACAATTATTATGTTTTATTTGTTTGGAGATGTTTTTGGACACTATGCTAAATTATTTTTGTAATGTTATAACTTTTGATTGCTTTGTCGTATCAACACACATTTTTTTTCTCAGATACAGTTGACATGATTGGGAACAAAACAAAAGCAGTTTTTCAGAGCCATTTTATTTATACCCTGAGATATATAATGTCAAATAAGAAAAATAAAAGCAAATTTTGGAATAAATATTTCTCTCAAAAAGTATCATAATCTATATCATTAAAAAGGTTCTTTACATTGATACCAAACAATAGACCCTCCTTGTTTGTTTTGTTGTTTTTTTAGACATAAGCCTTTAATTTTGGGTATGCCACTGAAACATGAAATCTTTAAAAACACCTTCAGATCTTAAAGGGTTAAAGAAAATATTTACATGTTATTTTAGAGTGAAACATGAGCTGGATATTTATTGCGATCTGTCCTAGAACAGAAAGCTTCATGACCTTTTCAAATGCACCCATGAAGTAATTTAAAGATGTTTTGATAGATGTGTTTGATAAAGGCCGTATGGATGATCCCGCGGATCTTTGCAGGTGATATGAACCTGAAGTCAAGGTGAATGTCTCCCGCTGTGCTCTTATCTATACGTATAAACGGTGTCAGAAGATCAGAGGAGCACAAATTAATTCTAACAAAGTTACTGTGTGTTGTGCATGTTAAAGCTTTTGTTTTCAGCAGATCTTCACCATCATGAAGAAACAGGAACCTTTGAAACAGAACACATGAAGAGCTGAAAGAAGGCCATTGAGTTTTTAAGAAGAGCCCGAATGAATACGAATCCACCTCTCTGGCTCTCTTAATGGATGAAGAGATCCACGAGCCGCTCAATAAGTTTAAAGCCATGAAAATCAAAGGTTACCCCTGAAAATTCAATTTACGGAGGGAGTTTTTTTTCTCCCTAATTCTTCCATCTCCAATAAACCATTTTAATCTCACTCACTTTCTGCCCTTTTAGGCATTTGTTCTTTGATTTTCTTTTTCTTTTCCATTACCTTGCTCCCTAACTCCCACCGACCGTAAACCTATCCACGCTAATCGAGAGACATTTACTCACCCTCATGTCGTTCCAAACCTGTATGATTGTCTTACGTTCATGAAACACAGAAGCTCAGGCATTCTGCTAAACATCTTGTTGTTTACCATGCAACTTAAGTGGAAGGTGATTTATACTGTCAAGCTCCAAAAAGGACAGAAAGCAACATAAATGTGTCATAAAAGTAGTTCAGACCTGGTGTGATGCATCTGAAGGTGAAAAAAAAGTGCAATTGAGATTCGAGAGCTCCAGTAGAGGGGACGATTATCAGTAAAGATCCTACATTTGTGCATTTATTCCACAAACGGGGCAGTGGTGGCTCAGCGGCTAAGGCTCTGGGTTACTGATCAGAAGGTCGGGGGTTCAAGCCCCAGCACTGTCAAGTTGCCACTGTTGGGCCCTTGAGCAAGGCCCTTGACCCTATCTGCTCCAGGGGCACTGTATCATGGCTGACCCTGCACTCTGACCCCAGCTTAGCTGGGATATGTGAAAAAAAAGAATTTCACTGTCTATGTGCAAATGTATAATGTGTGATAAATAAATAAATATAATTATTAATTATATAATTAAACAAATTTTCTCTCTTGTGAGATTTTAATGGAAGAAAGTAAGTCACATGGGTTGGGAACAACATGAGGGTGAGTAAACATGAGATGACAGAATTTTCATTTTTGGGAGAACGATTTCTCAGATCTACTTTGAATCAACGAAACCGTCCTGTGACACTCACTCTTGTGACTGACGGGTGCGTTGAGGATCTTCGTGGCACATGTCAGATGTTGCGGCGGTTGATTCTGTGGCTGCAGACACGCCAGCATGATGCAAGATTGAGCTGTATGGATCACAGATGCCTTCACCGATCTGCAAACAACAAGCAAATGAGTTATTCCTGCTAGACGAGACATCAGTAAACCCAGTGATATCATGATTCATAGATCTTAATATCTAACCCCACAGAAGATATTACATCTAAAGTGGAGACGTTTCAAAATTTGACAGAGGAGTGTGTTGCATGTGGCACAGATGACAGCATTAATCAATCTCTCACCTGTGTTATTGGAGAATTGTGAGGAGCAGGCGGCATATAAAACACTAATACTACAAACACTCATGAAGAGCAGGGTGTTAAAGGGACAGTTCCCCCAATAATGAAAATTCTCACATAATTTACTCACCCTCATGCCATCCCAGATGTGTATGACTTTCTTTCTTCTGCAGAACACAAATGAAGATTTTTAGAAGAATATTTCAGCTCTGTAGGTCCATACAATGCAAGTGAATGGTGACTAGAATTTTTAAGCTCCGAAGAGCACATAAAGGCAGCATAAAAGTAATCCATAAGACTCCAGTGGTTTAATCCATGTCTTCTGAAGTGATCTGATAGTGAAAGTGGACATTTATAGTGAAAAAGGATTTCAATATTGATCCTTTTCTAACCCAAAGCGCTTGCATTGCTTCAGAAGACATGGATTAAATCACTAGATTTTTATGGATTACTTTTATGCTGCCTTTATGTGCTTTTGGAGCTTAACATTTAAGGTCACCATTCACTTGCATTGTATGGACCTACAGAGCTGAAATATTCTTCTGAAATTCTTAATTTGTGTTCTGCAGAAGAAAGAAAGTCATACACATTTGGAACGACATGAGGGTGAGTAAATGATGAGAGAATTTTTGGGTGAACTGTCCCTTTACCTCAACTGTCAAACATAGTTTTCAAAAACACCAAACACTCCCCCTGTTTTCCATTCGTCATACAAACAGACAGTCCTGCCCCAATCTCATGCTATTGGTTGAGTCAATGCTGTGGTGTCAAGCCATTCAAAACAAACAGGAATGTTGTGAAAGTGCCACCTTTCTGGGAAATCAGCCTACAAATGACTTACAGTTGATTCTAGATTAGGGCTGTCGATTTAACGCATTAATTCAGAGCGATTAATTATATTAAAAAATAACACGTTAAAAAACGTATGCAGTTAATCATATTCCCGGACTGCAATAAGGAATAGTCCTTGCATTTGAGCAATTTAAGTTGTAGTACCATCTGTTTTCTCCAGGGGGCAGTAAGTGAAACTCGCTGTACAGGCAACGAGCAGCTTATACAGAGAACAAACCGCACTTACACACAGCAGACAACACAACACGAGGACATGTTTTTGCGTACAAATCACAGCTTGATGGATCGCAAATCCGAACTTAGGGATCTCAAGACGTGTTTTTCTAAATTCAAACTTCGTTTAACTTGACACAGTGACCTAAAACTCTATGTTTATGACGCAACACAACCCAAGTGAGATGCTCAAAGCGTCCGTCTGACGCAGGTGTACATTGACACATCCTTAGAAAAGCCCTCATAATAAATCTCGGACTGATTGATGAATTCAGCTGCAAAATGGATTGTTGTGAACTGTAGGCCGGTGATTGCAAATAAACAATATATTGCATTCTAAAGACACTTTTGTATTGTCTCTTTTAATGCTTCACTTGTGTGCCTAAATACTGTAATGCATTTTAATTATTTGTATTTTTTTTTAATATATACAGTATATTTAATTTATAATTATTTAACCATTATATTTTGAATTATTATAATATTTAATATTTATATATTTATATTTATTAATTATTATAAGTCATTTGAAGGGCTCTCTCAGCAAATTTTTATGTATGCGATTAATTGCAATTCATTCGATTAATTAATCGGCATACCATGTAATTAATACAATCAATTGACAGCCCTCTTCTAGATATTAAGCTGGGATATATCACCTTTAAAGTATATATGGAATATAAAATGTACCATATTTTTAGTATGTTCCCGGCCTTATTCATTATTTGACTTATTCACGGGCGAAATATAGTCATTTCAATGGGAATCCATGCGATCATGGTGTTCAAGTTTGGTGACTTTTGACAGACGAATTCGCCAGTTTGACCAATAGGAAGTTGGTTGGTTTGGCAGTGACCTCTGTGTGGGCGGAGCTTAGGACTGGGCGATAAAACGATCTCGATACTTATCATGATAAAAAATCCACGATAACAATGATAAGCTTTTGAGTAATTTCCGATATTTAGCCTGTGTTCAAAATCTAGATGATCATGTTCGTGTCGCTAAAAATACAAGCAGTTCGGCTTTCTCAGACTGTATGAAGTTGCTAACGTTAGCTACTTTGCTAACGATTAAACTACGCCAGTCACCGCGGTCCGGACCCCGGATCGATTCCATCTGGATCGCAAGACATCATGACGACGGTTGCGCCCTCTCATCATCTCTTGTGAGCAGAGCGACAAAATGTATATCGATATTTATCATGATATCGAATGATATGACAAAGAATATTGTGATAATATATTTGGCCATATCGCCCAGTCCTAGCAGAACTTCGTCCACAGCTACACTGAATATTCACGATGGACAAGAATATCATTTTGCAGCATTAAAAAGAGGCAATCGTTTTTTGCTGGGTTCACATGCGCTCAACGTTCGCCCAAGCCTTTACCGCTCGCCGAATTTCGCCTTGCAAAGTTAAATGTGACCACGCCTTTATGATTTATCAATGCATGTTTTTCCTCGAGTAAAATATTGGTCTTTGTAGTATTCTCAAAAGGTAATCACTTGCTACGCCTCCGAAACAAATTTTCCCTTTCAACTGACATCACACCAGGCCATTGTTTCAGCCAATGGGTGCCAGCGGTGTTTCAGGAGGGGAGGAGTCTCAACAGTTTGATTCTATTCCGCTATGGAACGTCCACTATTTACCATCCCGTTAAACAAAATCAAGTCCAGCCCTACAGCTTATTCTTGTTGAATATCCTGTTTCATTGAAATGTGTCACATTACACTAGTTGCGAATGGTGTTTCATGCTGACTTTAAAATTCTCTCCGTTTCGCTTCATTTGTTCTATCTGGGTTGGTAAGTTGGGAGCATTTCCACCCCAATACACTAGTACGATCACTTTTAACATAGTAAAATTGGACTAGAGTGCAGAACATTGACGAAAAACTCCTGAGCTAATAAATGCATGCTGTTCATATCTGTTTGTTTGCCCTATTTCGTTTTTTTTCCCCCCTCTAGAATCCTCATGATTTATTTCCCATCTATCATATTTCTCTCATTTCTTCTGCAGGTCCAGAGGGCAGCAAACGGAGTGAGGGAGCATTCACAAGCCATCTGTATAAACCCGATTAAACCTTCAGCACAAGAGATAAAAGGAAGAGCCTGGAGAAACGTTACAACCCTTCCTCCTCGCTCACAGATGCCCGGCAGCTAAGACAGAGCACCAGTCTCACAACAACCCCTCCATAATGGCACATTTGTCAAAAGAAGATGCACTTTTGCAGGAGAAAAATCAGGATCTCCCGGGGAAAGCCGGCATAGTTTTATCAACAGGAAATGAGAGACAAGTGTAAGAGAAGCTTCCATTACTCTGCTGTAGCTCACGGGGAAAATGCATTAAAGACACTTTCACTCAGTAACGGGAGTGCAGAAAGCTTTATTTGGGGGAAATGTATATTCAAAGCAGAATGTGAATAAGTGAGACAGAAGACGACGTATAAAAGGACCTCAAGCGCACTTTCAAACACAACACCAAAGAAATATTCTTCCTTCCATATTCTACAGCTAAAGGAATATTATGGGTTCAATACAAGTTGATTGGCAGCTTTGACTCATCCGTAGTTTATATTAAAAAAAAAAAGCAAGATTGCAGTTACAGTAAGGTATGGGGATCAATTAGGGACAAGTAGGGCTGGGCGATATAGCTACAAAAATCTCAATATTTTTTTAGCTAATGGATGGTATTCGATATATATCTCGATAACCAATGTTGGGTAAGTTATTAAAAAATAGTAATCCACTACAAATGACTAATTACTTCTCTAAAAATTGTAATCAGATTACTTTACTAATTACTTAATGGGGAAAAGTAATCACATTACGTTACTTTCTAAAACACTTTTCAGATCAACAAATTCAAAATAATTTCTATATTTGTTCATTGTTACACACAAGTCATACACTCATCACCTCTCATTTCTCCTTCACAATGAGTCATTACGGGGCTGTAATTAATGTATTCTACATAAATAATATATTAGAAATAAGCATAATGGGGACTGGGTATCTCAGCGAGTATTGACGATGACTATCACACCTGGAGTCGTGAGTTCGAATCCAGGGTGTGCTGAGTGACTCCAGCCAGGTCTCCTAAGCAACCAAATTGGCCCGGTTGCTAGGGAGGGTAGAGTCACATGGGGTAACCTCCTTGTGGTCGTGATTAGTGGTTCTCGCTCTCAATGGGGCGTGTGGTAAGTTGTGTGTGGATTGTGGAGAGTAGCATGAGCCTCCACATGCTGTGAGTCTCCGCGGTGTCATGCACAATGAGTCACGTGATAAGATGCACGGATTGACGGTCTCAGAAGAGGAGGCAACTGAGACTTGTCCTCCGCCACCCGGATTGAGATGAGTAACCGCACCACCACGAGGACCTACTAAGTAGTGGGAATTGGGCATTCCAAATTGGGGAGAAAAGGGGATAAAATATATAAATAAGCATAACACTATAATGTATTTAAAAGTAAATTAATTAATTGAAGTCTGTAATCTGATTACAAGAATTTTAAATGTAAAGCATTACACTTTTTTACTAAAAACTAATTAGATTACAGTAACTAATTACTTTGTAATTGGATTATACCCAAAACTGTCAATAACCATGTATTTAATCTGAAATGTTTAAAAGTAATTTGTTTTTGTTTTCAGAGGAACCATCATTTTAACTAAACAGCCATTGTACATTTTAGATTCAGAATGTTTTTGATGGCATATTTCCTACATTTTTAAACTAAATGAACACAAGAAAGAATATTTAATTATGTTCATTTATATTCACCTATTTACAATGATACATAGAAGCCTAATAAAAGAAAAGCCAAAAAAAAAAAAAGTTTACCAAAATATATTTTTATTAAAACATTGAAGAATGAACTTCCTTCATTTTTTTGGAATCTAGTTGAATATTTTATAAATGCAGAATTATTATTGTGGGACCCAGTCAAGTTCATTATTATAACTAGGGCTGTCAATAGATTAACATTTTTTATCAAATTAATTGCAATTAAATCACATATGTAAATATTTGCTGAGGAAGCCCCTCAAATAACAATATTTCAATATATAATGATTAAATAATTATATTTAAATATTACAAATATTATATATATATATATATATATATATATATATATATATATATATATATATATATATATATATATATAAATAAATTTTTTTTTTTTTTTTTTTAAAATCAGATAATAAAAATGCATTACATTATTGTGGCAGATGAGTTGAGCATTGATAACACAATACAAAAGTGTCTTTAGAATGCAATATATTGTTTATTTGCAATCACCGGCCTACAGTTCACAACAATCCATTTTGCAGCTGAATTCATCAATCAGTCCGAGATTTATTATGAGGGCTTTTCTAAGGACGTGTCAATGTACACCTGCGTCAGACGGACGCTTTGGAGCATCTCACTTTGGTTGTGTCACGTCATGTACCATTTTTAGGTCACTGTGTCGAGGTAAACATAGTTTAATACTTAGAAAAACACATCTTGAGATCCCTAAGTTCGGATGTGCCCTCCATCAAGCTGTGTTTGAACACAAGAAGGCGTCCTCGTGTTGTGTTGTCTGCTGTGTGTAAGTGCGGTTTGTTCTCTGTATAAACTGCTCGTTGCCTGTACAGCGAGTTTCACTTACTGCCCCCTGGAGAAAACAGATGGTACTACAAGCTTGCTCAGGAATCTTCCTTATTACGGTCCGGGGACATAATTAATTGCGCAATTTTTTTTGACGTGTTATTTTTTTTTTATATAATTAATCGCACTTGATTAATGTGTTAAATCATTAGCCCTAATTATAATATAATACTTAATAATTATTACTATTGTTTTAAGGATAAGAAGTGATTTATACAATAGTAATGCATTTCTGTCATTGTTATTTCACCTGGAGCTTTTATTTTGGCGGGACACTGAAAGTGCACTGCAGTGTCAGCATGTGTATTTGACAGTTTACAGTGTTCCTCATTACAAATCTGGTGAGACGCTGTGATTTCCTACTTTTTTCTGTGATACTGTGTTGTGTTTTTAGATTTGTATAATAACCTGTTTCAGCCCTGAATGATTGTGAAAGGAGTCTAATGACGTGCTCTTTAGGAAATGCAGCGGCCAAATGAAAGGCACATTAAACTTAGAGATATTCACAATATTGCTTCATTTCCTCTCTTTAACTCTTCTCTCTCCAAGTGTCTATTTGAACACAATGTGTATTATTGACTATTTTCATAATGACTGTCATTTTGGAGCTTGACAGTCCCCATTCAGTTTTATTATCTGCAAACAGAATAGTCTTTAAAACAATTCCACTAAAGAAAGAAAGCAAGCCATAAGGTTTGGAACGTCATGAGGGTGTGTAAATGATGGCAGAATTTAAATTTTTGGGTGAGCTGTCCCTTTAAGAGCAGTAACACAAAGTCTGTTTGAATGTGAAATGGTTCTGTTGGTGAATCTATTAAAGACCGAAGTTTCTCTCAGCAGAAGCTTGTTGTCTTTGATCTATCAGAGACGTTGTCAAACTTTGAGTGGCAAGGATGGTAAATCCTTGCCACCTTCCTGTGACATCAGCGGCACCGATAAGAATATTATCAGCTGCGATGAGGCCCGCAGGGGCTGCAGTGAGATAAGAGTCCTGCACACCGACGCAGATCTTTTGTCTCTGAGGATGTGTGATAAGACCACGCTGGCAGACAAATTGTCCCTCTATTCTGGTGTTTTCCTCCCTTTAACTCTTCCCTCTCTAAGTGTCTATTTGAACACAACATCATCAGTATGGAGCAAGAAGTGTCGGTGTTTGGGGAGATAAAGGTCACATGGTAAAGGGGATACACAAGATACGTGGAGGGTTTTTTCATTAATGCTCACAATGGACAGTATGTTGTGATCCCTTTAAATCTGATCTGTATTACAGTGTTTCCTGCAGGATATTGTTTTTGCAACACTGAAACTGGCCACAGCAACTTGTTAAACAACAACAATATTATTTTTGCTTTTTTACAACTAAACACTGAAAGACATATGTATATTTGTAAATTCAATAACCCAGCTGAAATGCATACATAAACATACAGAGGTTGCATTTTCCCTGTAATATGACATTTTTACTCCACTGACGGTAAGGGTTTGGGTTAGGGCACATGGTTAATAAAATATGCATCACTGTTGACTTCATTAAATCATTTACAACTCGCTTTTGGCACCCCTCTGTGGACATGTCACCTGGAAACTGGAGCTCACATTCACACGTTCAATTAGGAATGTGCATAGGGACCACTTGCAATATTTGGATAACCACGAGAGTTTATAAATGGTTATTTGGTTATTTGTCCGGGGTTGGGACTCCGTATACAAAAAAAAAAAAAAAAAAAAATGTTTATTGCAATGGATATTACATTTACATTTATGCATTTGGCAGACACTTTTATCCAAAGTGACTTACAGTGCACTTATTACAGGGACAATCCCCCTGGAGCAACCTGGAGTTAAGTGTCTTGCTCAAAGGACACAATGTTGATGGCTGTGGGGATCAAACCAGCAACCTGATCTGATTACCTGTTATGTGCTTTAGCCCACTACGCCACCACCACTCCAATATGCATTAGGGTTGCTCCGATACCAACATTTTGGCTTCAGTATGATACCAGCTCTGGTACCTCGGTATAGATACTAAATCAATACTTCGGCAACAAACAAATAGCCTCAGATTACTGATGAAATCACACTTAATTAAAAGAACTGCTTGCAGTTGCAAATTCTGCATTTTCCATATTTTTTCTGGATTTCATGTTTTATGTTTTAATTCAGTGTTATCATAAAAACAGTGTTTAATCAAATGGAAACAAAGCTTTAGTCAAATAATATATAATCTCAAATTTTCAAAAAATAAAATAAAAATAAATAAATGATAATAATTTGGTCAAATAAAATGCTGCACAACAGAGCATAAATGAAAACATTAAATGGAAAAAAAATCAGATTACCTGTGGCACAAGGCTGATGTTCAGTACACTTTTTGTGATATTGCTTACATGTAATAATATTTGTAATAATTATAAATAATAATAATAAAACAATATATTATTAAATTAGTAGTAGTAGTAGTAGTATTGCTATTACTTTACTTTTTAATATTATATATTTTTAAGTAATATTATTAAGTAATATTATATTTATTATTTTTATTCTAGTAATATTTTTCTGTTCTGTCACGCATCCAGTTAAACAGAGCTTTTATTTTGACAGCGCTTTGAGTTCCTCCTGTGTGGTAGTGGTGAAATGCTGAAAGAGAGGAGAGTGGGAACTCTTGTGCAGCTCCTGTAGACTGCATTAAAAATAATAATAATAATAATGACATCCTTCTATTGTTTAATGATTATACTTGGCCATATCAAGATTTTAATTTGATTGTCAAATTATTATTGATCTCATCTAAAAAATGTCAAATGCCATAAAATTTTGCCAATAGCACAGGCCCGGTTCCAGACCAAAATCACTGAGGGTGCTTCTGAAAATAGTAGGGGTGCTCTGTATAAAGTGGAGATGTATCATAATTACACATTTTTTTAAATATATTAAATCATGTTTAAATGCCACTAAAACAACGTAAATACAATGTACAAAATATTTATTGCTTCGTTTTTTTCACATGATCCGTCCCTGAAAATGACAGCAAAATTCTGCACCTGCAGATTAGGACATACTGATGTGCACAATCATACACATTTATAAGTTTTGATGCAGCAATTGTGTGTTCACAAACTGCAGAGGTGTGCAATTATTTTGGTACAGGGGCCACATCAGCCGTTAAGTAGAACATGGAACAGAGAAGATAAAAAGTTCTGCATAGTTGTATCTTTTAAGCCCAGAAGTACTAGTGCACTCATGCACTCTATGAATGATGCACACTTTTCTGAAGTGTATACTGATGGGACCATTCTGTGATTGCTTGAAAATGCTATACTTTCTATCATGTGTTAGTAAAACTGAATAAAGGCTGAGTATAATTATGAATTGATTATTTTACCATACTTCACTGCAGTGGTAATTTAGTATTCAGTTTAACCCTCTATATCAGGAATCTGGTTTAAAAGTGAAATAAAATATTCAGGAAAGTTGAACGCAAAGTGGACACATTTGTTTTATTCTCAGAACATTATCAACCCGTTTACACACTCATGCATCATGATGTGAGTCTCGTCAATGGTTTATTTGGCTTCCCATTCAGCACGCCACTGAATAAAACAGGATGCATGACTCTGGTAAATGATTACTGCCAGAGTAACATTCACATACAGGTGTGAGGGACTTCAGCATTTTACAAATAACACAAAGAACAAACATTTTCCTCTCTCACTTGGTTTTGCTCGCGTGTCCCCTCCGTGTGCGAATGATGCAAAGATCTATTGGGATTTTACTAAAGTTCATCACTGAAAAGGTTTGCTCGCAGACTTGGCACTAAACAGCACACGCAGCCTCACGAATGGACACGGAGTGGCGGCATCACACTTTTCTTTTAGCATAATACAGTGCATCCGGAAAGTATTCACAGCGCTACACTTTTCCACATTTTGTTATGTTACAGCCTTATTCCAAAATGGATTAAATTCATTATTTTCCTCAAAATTCTACAAACAATACCCCATAATGACAATGTGAAAGGAGTTTGTTTGAAATCTTTGCAAATTTATTAAAAATAAAAAACGAAAAAAATCCCATGTACATACAGGTGCATCTCAATAAATTAGAATGTCGTGGAAAAGTTCATTTATTTCAGTAATTCAACTCAAATTGTGAAACTCGTGTATTAAATAAATTCAATGCACACAGACTGAAGTAGTTTAAGTCTTTGGTTCTTTTAATTGTGATGATTTTGGCTCACATTTAACAAAAACCCACCAATTCACTATCTCAAAAAATTAGAATACATCATAAGATCAATAAAAAAAACATTTTTAGTGAATTGTTGGCCTTCTGGAAAGTATGTTCATTTACTGTATATGTACTCAATACTTGGTAGGGGATCCTTTTGCTTTAATTACTGCCTCAATTCGGCGTGGCATGGAGGTGATCAGTTTGTGGCACTGCTGAGGTGGTATGGAAGCCCAGGTTTCTTTGACAGTGGCCTTCAGCTCATCTGCATTTTTTGGTCTCTTGTTTCTCATTTTCCTCTTGACAATACCCCATAGATTCTCTATGGGGTTCAGGTCTGGTGAGTTTGCTGGCCAGTCAAGCACACCAACACCATGGTCATTTAACCAACTTTTGGTGCTTTTGGCAGTGTGGGCAGGTGCCAAATCCTGCTGGAAAATGAAATCAGCATCTTTAAAAAGCTGGTCATCAGAAGGAAGCATGAAGTGCTCCAAAATTTCTTGGTAAACGGGTGCAGTGACTTTGGTTTTCAAAAAACACAATGGACCAACACCAGCAGATGACATTGCACCCCAAATCATCACAGACTGTGGAAACTTAACACTGGACTTCAAGCTACTTGGGCTATGAGCTTCTCCACCCTTCCTCCAGACTCTAGGACCTTGGTTTCCAAATGAAATACAAAACTTGCTCTCATCTGAAAAGAGGACTTTGGAACACTGGGCAACAGTCCAGTTCTTCTTCTCCTTAGCCCAGGTAAGACGCCTCTGACGTTGTCTGTGGTTCAGGAGTGCCTTAACAAGAGGAATACGACAACTGTAGCCAAATTCCTTGACATGTCTGTGTGTGGTGGCTCTTGATGCCTTGACCCCAGCCTCAGTCCATTCCTTGTGAAGTTCACCCAAATTCTTGAATCGATTTTGCTTGACAATTCTCATAAGGCTGCGGTTCTCTCGGTTGGTTGTGCATCTTTTTCTTCCACACTTTTTCCTTCCACTCAACTTTCTGTTAACATGCTTGGATACAGCACTCTGTGAACAGCCAGCTTCTTTGGCAATGAATGTTTGTGGCTTACCCTCCTTGTGAAGGGTGTCAATGATTGTCTTCTGGACAACTGTCAGATCAGCAGTCTTCCCCATGATTGTGTAGCCTAGTGAACCAAACTGAGAGACCATTTTGAAGGCTCAGGAAACCTTTGCAGGTGTTTTGAGTTGATTAGCTGATTGGCATGTCACCATATTCTAATTTTTTGAGATAGTGAATTGGTGGGTTTTTGTTAAATGTGAGCCAAAATCATCACAATTAAAAGAACCAAAGACTTAAACTACTTCAGTCTGTGTGCACTGAATTTATTTAATACATGAGTTTCACAATTTGAGTTGAATTACTGAAATAAATGAACTTTTCCACGACATTCTAATTTATTGAGATGCACCTGTAAGTATTCACATCCTTTGCTCAATACTTTGTTGAAGCACCTTTGGCACCAATTACAGCCTCAAGTCTTTTTGAGTATGATGCTACAAGCTTGGCACACCTATTTTTGGGCAGTTTCTCCCATTCTTCTTTGCAGGACCTCTCAAGCTCCATCAGGTTGGATGGGGAGCGTCGGTGCACAGCCATTTTCAGATCTCTCCAGAGATGTTCAGTCGGGTTCAAGTCTGGACTCTGGCTGGGCCACTCAAGGACATTCACAGAGTTGTCCCAGAGCCACTCCTTTGTTATCTTGGCTGTGTGCTTAAGGTCGTTGTCCTGTTGGAAGATGAACCTTCACCCCAGTCTGAGGTCCAGAGCGCTCTGGAGCAGGTTTTCAAGGATGTCTCTGTACATTGCTGCATTCATCTTTCCCTCGATCCTGACTAGTCTCCCAGTTCCTGCCGCTGAAAAACATCCCCACAGCATGATGCTGCCACCACCATGCTTCACTGTAGGGATGGTATTGGCCAGGTGATGAGCGGTGCCTGGTTTCCTCCAGACATGACGCTTGCCATTCAGGCCAAAGAGTTCAATCTTTGTTTCTCATGGTCTGAGAGTCCTTCAGGTGCCTTTTGGCAAACTCCAGGTGGGCTGTCATGTGCCCTTTACTGAGGAGTGGCTTCCGTCTGGCCACTCTACCAAACAGGCCTGATTGGTGGAGTGCTGCAGAGATGGTTGTTCTTCTGGAAGGTTCTCCTCTCTCCACAGAGAAACGCTGGAGCTCTGTCAGAGTGACCATCGGGTTCTTGGTCACCTCCCTGACTAAGGCCCTTCTCCCCCGATCGCTCAGTTTGGCCGGGCGGCCAGCTCTTGGAAGAGTCCTGGTGGTTTCAAACTTCTTCCATTTACGGATGATGGAGGCCACTGTGCTCATTGGGACCTTCGATGCTGCAGAAATTTTTCTGTACCCTTCCCCAGATCTGTGCCTCGATACAATCCTGTCTCGGAGGTCTACAGACAATTCCTTGGATTTCATGGCTTGGTTTGTGCTCTGACATGCACTGTTAACTGTGGGACCTTATATAGACAGGTGTGTGCCTTCCCAAATCATGTCCAATCAACTGAATTTACCACAGGTGGACTCCAATCAAGTTGTAGAAACATCTCAAGGATGATCAGTGGAAACTGGATGCACCTGAGCTCAATTTGGAGTGTCATGGCAAAGGCTGTGAATACTTATGTACATGTGATTTTTTTTGTTTTTTATTTTTAATAAATTTGCAAAGATTTCAAACAAACTTCTTTCACGTTGTCATTATGGGGTATTGTTTGTAGAATTTTGAGGAAAATAATGAATTTAATCCATTTTGGAATAAGGCTGTAACATAACAAAATGTGGAAAAAGTGAAGCGCTGTGAATACTTTCCGGATGCACTGTATTGCACTATTGAGCTCTAAGTATTTTATTTATTTATTTTTCAAAGAGGAGAGAGAAAGAGAGCACACCTGCATGCATGGTTGCCAGACTGCATAAATTAAGTATGACATAAGGTGAAATATTTCCTATTTGTGCAAGTATAAATCTCTGATTGGGGTGTTGCATCTATTATCTGGCAACCCTGAGCATATTAAACGCTTGTGGATGCGTTCGCTTGTGGATAGGTCCCAAAGCCAGATAAATGAAAGATCTAATAAAAAACGTAGTTTGCACTGGTCTGCAATTGAGGGTGCTCTAAGGTTTGTTTGAGGGTGCTTAGTGCATTAGTGTCATGAATTCACAATGTAAACATTTATTACTGCATATATGTTACTTTAAATCATCATTGAGTGGTTAAAACAGCTTCTTTTACTGATCCAGTGTGAACTCTACTCATAGAATGATGCATGAAGTCATTGATAACACATTTTAATGTCACATTAGTTTAGGTTTTACATGTAGCGTCCTCATATTTAAATGTACTTCAAAACGCCTCTCACAGTGGTGTGACCGGTGTCTGAATGTTTGCAAATAGTATAACTTTGCTCGGCTGTTTAGAACTTCTTTTTACCCCTGAACGAAGAATGAAGAAGAAATGCGGAAGTATATCGGGGCCTTGAATGTGCCTTTGTGCTTTCCCGGCGATCACTGACGTAATTGTAGGTTGGGATGAAACGAGGAGACCAGCAGATCAACAGTGCTTGTTGTCATGTTGTACTTAAACACACGATCATGGTGTATGCAGAAAACATCATTTTCATTTATAGAGAAACGCTCCAACACTAATTGTGGTTCTTCTTTTATCATGCGTACAAGATGTGACTTGCGGTACGCTAGTGCCCTCTAGCGGCGGATGACTGTATAGACAGCCTTACCAACGTCTGCTGGCATGATTACTGAACGCATTTGTCCTCAAACATGCGGCGAGTTGCAGACTAGTGATTTTTGTATTGTATTAGGAGGCACATCAAATGATTAACTGAGTGACATTAATCCGTGCACATCCCTACGTTCAACAACACTTCCAGTTTCAGCCACTAGGGGCATCGGTACAAATTTCGGTAAGCACAGACCGATTTCAGCGGTAGAACTTTCATCATACTGTCACTGATTTCACAGTGTGATCAGTCTGTTATTACACCAATACAGTGATTCTCACTATAGGTCACATTTACACAGGAAGTTAGTCCTTTTATCAGCCAGTGTCTGCAGGGAACACTCTCTGCAAATAGAACCATAAATAAACAAAGAGAGATATTGTTCTATGTTTATTATATCAGATAAAACATGATACCTCTGAATTAGACCATTAGAATCAAACAGTCTTGTGAGGTTTGACTCAAATCACTATGAAGTGACTCTGATTTAAACACACACAATCTCCCATGAGCCCCTTCAAACTCAAACCTCTGCTCTTATATTCCACACTTTATAATTAGATGATAATGAAAAGGTTTGAGCTGGGCACATTTTCACGCTCGGGTTCGACAGGATTAGCGTTTGGGAGATGTGCTAATTTCCTCTCTTTGCTCTCTGTGTCATTCAGGGTTTGACCTCAGAGTAACTAAACTAGTAGTCAGCCGATGTGGGTTTGTCAATGTCTGATGCCAACAACTAGAGACGTAGGTGGCTGACGACCTATATAATGCGATTATACATGTGATATTTAAAGCAATTTAGATGTATGCACATGCAGTATACACTGAAATGAAATAAATGGTTAAAGCGGCCAAAGTTCTGGATGCCAGTGATCTCAAAATGGCCAAATAGAGAGGATTAATCACAAAGATCTTTTTCATAACATGATCAATTGATGAGGGGTGTATCAACGTAATATCAACGTTCTATTCTCGCTGTACAGGTGTCTGTGAGGTTAAGAGTTTGAACAGTGATTTTTAAAGCTCCGAGTGTTTTAACCCATCACTTCCTGTCTGATGAGTGACAGCGGTGAAAAGTGAAGTGGCGCTGGAGATCAGGGCCGGAGTGAGACGAAACATCAAAGCTGCGTTCAGACACTCTTAAAGCACCGGCCGGCAGACTTCTCCTTCTGAAAAGACCCTCTCTCTCTCTGTGGAAATGGGATGCAATCGGAATAATGAAAAGATAAGCGGCTCGTTTCCTGCAGCTGTGGCTGGCAGTGCCCGCAGGAGAGCGAGTGTGGCATGCAACGCTGCCAGATTCATCCGTAAAGCTGCTCATGCATTTTTAATGGAATCTATTACTGCAGGATTAACCGATAAGAGACGTTCCCGTTTAAATTTTCCAATGGTTAGCATAATTGCCATTAGAGGCGAGACTGAGAGACAAAGATGTTTAGAGAGAAAGGGTGCTAAATAACCTCTGAAACGGCTCAAGCGGATAGGAAACATGCGCTCATTTACATTCCAACATTTGGCTATAAAGCTCCAGTAGATTACACACGGACTGCAGTTTCATCCAAAGAGCTTCTGATAAATCAACAATCTAAATTGTTTCATATAAAACATAGTTTAACTATTGGTTTCTAAAGGTCTCTTTAATTTAGATGATTACAACTCTCAGCAGCCAATCAAAACTAGTGAAAGACTGAAATCTGTCAGGCCGATTGATCGGTCGATATTTGACCATTTTATGATTATCGCCATCGACCGATAACCGTGTTTGCTTGCCCGATTAACAGAAGAATTAACTGTCCCTTGTGTCAGTTCTGAAATCTACCAATTTGTGTCAATGGGTATTAATACCGCACTTATAATAATATATATATATATATATATATATATATATATACATACATACATACATACATACACACACACACACACACACACACACACATACACACACATTTATATAAAATTTGTAATTATTTGAATATAAATATTAATAATTATATATTGAATTATTGTTATTTGAGGGGCTTTCACAGCAAATATTTACATATGCGATTAATTGCGATTAATTAATCGAGTGAGAGTCCCCCAACCACTGGGGGTAGCATCAGGAAGGGCAAACCTGTTAAACAAAAAACCTGTTCCAAGTCAGTTGTGCTCAAAAGTCTGCATACCCTTAGTTCTTAATACTGTGTATTGCCCCGTTTAGCATCAATGACAGCGTGCAGTCTTTTGTAATAGTTGTCTATGAGGCACCAAATTCTTGCAGGTGGTATAACTGCCCATTCGTCTTGGCAAAATGCCTCCAGGTCATGCAAAGTCTCTGGTCGTCTTGCATGAACTGCACGTTTGAGATCTCCCCAGAGTGGCTCGATGATATTAAGGTCAGGAGACTGTGATGGCCACTCCAGAACCTTCACCTTTTTCTGCTGTAACCACTGGAGGGTCAACTTGACCTTGTGCTTAGGGTCACTGTCATGCTGGAAAGTTCAAGAGCGTCCCATGCGCAGCTTTCGTGCAGAAGAATGCAAATTGTCTGCCAGTATTTTCTGACAACATGCTGCATTCATCTTGCCATCAATTTTCACAAGATTCCCCGTGCCTTTAGAGCTCACACACCCCCAAAACATCAGTGAGCCACCACCATGCTTCACAGTGGGGATGGTATTCTTTTCACTATAGGCCTTGTTGACCCCTCTCCAAACATAGCGCTTATGGTTGTGACTATAAAGCTCTATTTTGGTCTCGTCACTCCAAATTACAGTGTGCCAGAAGCTGTGAGGCGTGTCAAGATGTTGTCGGGCATATTGTAACCGGGCTTTTTTGTGGCATTGGCGCAGTAAAGGCTTCTTTCTGGCAACTCAACCATGCAGCTCATTTTTGTTCAAGTATTGTCGTATTGTGCTCCTTGAAACAATCACACCGTCTTTTTCCAGAGCAGCCTGTATTTCTCCTGAGGTTACCTGTGGGTTTTTCTTTGTATCCTGAACAATTCTTCTGGCAGTTGTGGCTGAAATCTTTCTTGGTCTACCTGACCGTGGCTTGGTATCAAGAGATCCCCGAATTTTCCACTTCTTATTAAGTGATTGAACAGTACTGGCTGGCATTTTCAAGGCTTTGGATATCTTTTTATATCCTTTTCCATCTTTATAAAGTTCCTTTACCTTGTTACGCAGGTCTTTTGACAGTTCTTTTCTGCTCCCCATGGCTCAGTATCTAGCCTGCTCAGTGCATCCACGTGAGAGCTAACAAACTCATTGACTATTTATACACAGACACTAATTGCAATTTAAAAAGGCACAGGTGTGGGAAATTAACCTTTAATTGCCATTTAAACCTGTGTGTGTCACCCTGTGTGTCTGTGACAAGGCCAAACATTCAAGGGTGTGTAAATTTTTGATCAGGGCCATTTGGGTGATTTCTGTTATCATTATGATTTAAAAATGAGCCAAACAACTATGTGATAATAAATGGCTTCATATGATCACTATCCTTAAATAATTCTTTTTTTTTTTTAAGATAAAAGAATATGATCAGTCATATTTTCAAAATCAATGCCAAAAATTTCACAATTTCTGCCAGGGTATGCAAACTTTTGAGCACAACTGTATATGCAGATCACGGATGGTCCACTATGGTGATCCCTAACGGGAGCAGCCGAAAGAAGAAAAAGAATATGGTCAATTAATCGGCACACAATGCATTTAATTTGATTAACAGCCCTAATTAAAATATAAACACTATAAAGTAAACAGTGTCATAAAGACTAATAAATACTGTATAAGCAGTAATTCATCAATAGCAGATCATCAGTGGTCACTTGTCATAAATGTCCAGTATTCCAGTAATCCGGTATCAAATAAAAGCCAACAAACTAAACAATCAATAACTTGCTTCATGTGTGTCTTTTTTAAATTTCTTAAATAACATCCCGCATTGAAAATCATTAATAAACAATGACATGACTGAGACTTGGCTCCATTACAAATCTGTACATGCATGAATTCACCAAATTAAGCTTTTAATAGCCTATTTATTCACTAGATGAAGGGATTTGTATATCATATATTTTTCACCAGATGAGGTTTTTAACTTTTATTCACAAGGTATAAAGTTGGAGACAATGCCAGTGCAAACGGGGCATTCTTCTCATGCCCTCACCTCAATATCTAATCAAAGTAATCAGCAAAACCGATTAATCGGTCAACCTCTAAAGTGAATGTGTGGTTTTGTTGATGGTTTTTGAGGATGAATTCATGTCACAACCATACTGACGTCGGTCTCATCTGACAAGTTTCTACCATATGACAGATGAATTAGAGACAGAGACTTTGACAGTTTTAATCACGTTAAAGGTCAAAAGATATGCGACAAATTATCTTTTAAGTGTTGAAATTGTCCATTGACAAGGTAGATTATAGAACTGACATTTTATTTTGAAATAAAAACGGCAGAATCCTTTGTCTTGCAAAGGCTAAATTAATGGCTAACATTTTATATATCTTTAATAAACACAATTAAATAATAATTTCACACTTTGGGCATAATTCGGCAAAATTACAGGCAAATTGTTTGGTAGGGTGGAAGTGACGCCACAATGGAGACAGTTGACAATTTATGAAAAATTGATAGAAATCATTTTTCACACAATATATAGAAATAGTTTATTTTTATTGCACACTTTATTTAGATGATCATAGTTTTAATTTGAATCATTTGTATTTTTATAATGGATTTTCATAGTTTAATATTGAAAGTCTGGGTTTGAAGGCTAAAACAGTCAAATCTATAAAAAGGTATTTGAAAAGTACCAAAAATAAATGATGAAGTCCTTGCAAAACGTTTCCAGTTCGGTTTCAAAAAGACCTTTATATAACTTAAAGAAAAAAGTAGAAATCTGTTCATTTGAACATTTAAGTGCAGTTGAAGAAACACTCATATACATCAGTCCGTCTCTCCCCGTGATTTTGTTTAGTTCTGTCTGAAGAGGATGTGTTCACAGTATGAATCTTACTCTCTCGGGGAAGTGGAGCTGCGCCCCCATCGTCTCTCACCCAGGAGGCTTTCAGGGCAATTCATTATGCTGTTAAGGGTCACTGAATCCTTCAAGTCATTAAAAATGTTAATAAAACAGGGAACTCATGACAAGATCAGCCAAATGTTTCCTGGAGGGTGTTCACACGCCGCTAGACCTTCTCTTCCACGCTTAATGAGCGACGCAGGAGGACGCAGAGGAACCAAAGTGTTCTGGGAGAAAATGGACTTTACTCTGCGAGCATTAATCCGAAATGACCTCCACCTGTGGCCCACTCAACAAACCGCCGTAATACCGCTTAGAGTGCAGCCGAGCGGCAAAGAACACTTAAGAAAGAGCTTCTTAAAATGACACTAAATTACCTGCTTGTTTGTTTTGTTCACGGGGGGGGAAACGATAGAAATCACTTACACAATCTTGAATAAGCAATCACCTTTAAAGCCCTTGTCCTTAAACCCCCACTGTCCCCTTTGTCCTATAATAATAAAACAACCAATTAGGCAGATTTCAGCCGATAGCAGACAGCCTATAATTACACGTGGCATCTACAGCAGATAAAAGGTGATTATCGTGGATACGGAGAGAAAATTGCCTAGTAACCAGAAGATTGACATTATCCCTGAAAGAGGAGCTCTGTAACTAGCCAATCACTCCTAAACTTGGGTCACCTCACTGTCCCAAAACTCCCTCTTCATCATTCAATGCTTAGACAAAACTGAGACCAAGATAAAATACTGACAAATCTCACCAAAAGAAACTGCTGACAGCTCGCAAAACCATCTGACTGATTCCAGAGAGATTTAAAAACACATTTATGAGGTATTCAAGTAAAGCTTCAGTTCTGTCTGGAGTAAAACAGTGTGTTAGATCTCAACTAGAACAACTGAACTAAACATACAGTATACTGTTAAAAAAAATTTTTTACATTTACAGTACAAAACTGGCAGCTGTGGTTGTTCAAAATGTACTGTAAAAATACAGTTAGTATGTTTAAGGCATTACGGGATGTCATTTTAGCACCTGTATATTTTACAGTTCACTACCGTATGCAGCATTACATGATATAATGTTCATTAGATGTAGGACGAAATATGGGTTTTGCCGATTAATTGGTGACGATAGTTGCTTTTTGGAACTAATCGGTTATCGGCAAAAATCTATGCCGAACGATTTTTTTTCCTGTGGCTGGCGCTGGAAGATTCGACAGTTAGAACGGCTTGTTTCTACAGTATAACAGCGGCCTCTAAAAGTGAAATAAAAACAATCACTGACACCTCGTGGGGATTGGCTATATTTAAATCTTTCATTGACCATTTTCATCTATATTTTATCCTCACTTTAATGCATATTTTGTTATTTATCAGCCGATTAATCGATTATCAGCCTTTTCCACCACTTCAGTTATCGGTATCGGCTAGAGGTCGATTTTGCCGATACCGATAACTAGGCATGTCATAAAATATCGATATATTGATTATTGATCGGCACGTTATTTTATCGATATATGAGGCATCGATATATTAACATTAGCCAACATTTAAATTAGAAGCCTAATTTGCATGCTTTCCAATTCACTCAGTTGGGCTTCTGCTGAATGACTGGTGTAATAGCACTGGGAGACCACAAGGGGGTGGTACATTTACTGAAACTGGTCACAAGGCACAGGTATCGCAACATAGGCGGGTATTTAAAGCTCCTTTCACAGGACACATACACAAAGTTACGAAGGTTTTTCTACTTCAAGAATGAAAGTGACGTTTGCAGATTAGTGTATGAAATTGGTTTAACTGCGAAAATTGAACGATTAGAAATTATGCAATTTCTATGCATGTATCTTTGAAGAGGCTTCATTCAAGTCGTCAAACCATAAAACGACATACTTGTAACTGAAAATACATTGTGTAGGCTATATGAAAGATGCATATACACAATATATCATCCTGTCTAGAGCAAATAATCTTTGTCCTTTGATAATAATTTGGGTTGACTAATGGAAAATAGGCGAGTCATGGTGCTGCAGATTTTTGAGCAGCCTTCAAAGACGGTGAACTTGCGCCATGTATGTACCTTCACAGAAAATAATTTTGAATTTTAGAACGCGCTATGTCGTCCGCCAGACGCGTCCGGTGTGCAGCTCCCTTTAATTTACCCTGCCGCTCACACTTTACCAAAGATGTGTTGAGAAACATGTTTGAAAACACAAAGACTATTTTGCAACGGTTAGCCCCATTTATATATGAAAATATCCCGATATATATCAGTAATCATCAGGAAAATCTTACGATGATCAATTAGTGCAAAAGGCATCGATCCCAAGCCCACTGATAACTAATGTGGTGGAAAAGGTCGATAACCGATTAATCGGTCAATAGTTTATAAAATGTTAAAAAATAATAATAATTACCTTACTAAGACGGGCACAGACAGAGACTACAAGAGTCCAATATAAACAAAATTCCAGATTCATTCTATTGTGTAATCAAATCCCAATAATAACCTGAAAAAAATATAGGACTTTAAACTATAAACAAGCCTGAAATACACTTACTTATTCTGGCCTCTTATTTTGAAATGACAGAGAATTGGTTTAGTTAGAATGCGTTATATTTAACTATTTACCAAATTAAGCTTTTATAACCTATACTCACCAGATTGAGGATTTTATGCATCACCAGGGGACGTTTTTTTATTATTATTATTCACCAAAAAAGTTGGAGACATGATGTATGTGCCACAGGGCACATTTATTTAATTTTAATTAATTTTTTTATTTAATTATATTTATTTATCACACATTATACATTTGCACATATACAATGAAATTATTTTTTTTTCCACATATCCCAGCTAAGCTGGGGTCAGAGTGCAGGGTCAGCCATGATACGGCGCCCCTGGAGCAGATAGGGTCAAGGGCCTTGCTCAAGGGCCCAACAGCGGCATCTTGGCAGTGCTGGGGCTTGAACCCCTGACCTTCTGATCAGTAACCCAGAGCCTTAACCGCTGAGCTACCACTGCCCCAACCACCACTGCCCCTATATAGTCGCATTTTTCTTTGCATGCTCTCGCTTCAATTTAGAACACTTGTTGATTTATCTAATCAAGATAACCAAATATGCATTGAAGTGAGGATAAAAATATGGACAAATATTGTCGATGTTGTCAAATCCCCACGAGGTGTCAGTGATGGTTTTTATTTCACTTCTAGAGACTGCTGTTGTACTGTAGGAATAAAACTATCTGCAACTATCAGCATACATTTTAGCTGATAACCGATAGTACCAAAAAGCAACTATCGGCACCGATTAATCGGTAAAACCGATATACAGTATAGTATCGGCAAAATCTATAGACCTCTAACGTTAATATACCAACATACTGGGAAAAAGCAGCAAAAATCTGCCTTGCATTGTACTTTTAACCAGCACAGGTAACACAGGTGCTAAAGGTGATGAGTTGAAGTTCAAGAGAAACCATTCCAGCAATACAATGCACAGTCACTCACACAAATCAGCATCAGGGTAACACACGGCACCTTAAATAAAGCAATAACTTAACATCCTGTACCCCAATGAACATAACTGATATCAAAAATGTGATGGGTCATGCAGGGACTTTATTTTTTCAATTATTGTTTTTCATCGTAATTTTAACATTAAACCATAAAAGTACATATATATTGTCTTGTTAAAAACATCATAAAAAAATTCCACCGTTATATGTAAATCATACTTTTTACTTACAAAAACATTTTTACAATACTTTGCAGTAACATTACATGTACAGATGTACAATAAATGGAAATCAAACCAATTTACAGAATTTTACTGTAGCATTTTTAGCTCATGATATATGAATAAAAGGATTACTTTAAGAGAAGATATCACAGAGGATTAAAGATCTGTCCTGAACTAAAAGCCCACAATGTTTAATGACTTAAATTTGCCTGGATGAAGGAAAAATGTCTGATATGATTATGAAGCACAGACTTGAAGGACGAGCACACTTCAAAGACAACTTCACTATTGAGGTGAAGTGTGTATAGTGAGGAAATAAACTACAAGCAACACTTATCATTCAGGGTTCCAACTGTTTTTTACCAATTAATTCCCATGTCCTTTTCAGGCATTTCTGATTAATAGAAATTAAAAACATTTTAAATAACTATTTAATTTTGATTTACCGATTGGCTAATGAATCATTTAGACTGATTTGTGAACCATTTTTCACCAAAATTAAAAAAAATTCAATAATGAATCGCTCGAACAGAACTAAACTCAGCAAAAAAAGAAACGTCCCTTTTTCAGGACACTATATTTTAAAGAATTTAGTAAAAATCCAAATAACTTTACAGATCTTTATTGTAAAGGGTTTAAACATTGTTTTTCATGCTTGTTCAATGAACCATAAACAATTAATGAACATGCACCTGTGGAACGGTCGTTAAGACACTAACAGCTTACAGACGGTAGGCAATTAAGGTCACAGTTATAAAAACTTAGGACACTAAAGAGACCTTTCTACTGACTCTGAAAAACACCAAAAGAAAGATGCCCAGGGTCCCTGCTCATCTGCGTGAACATGCCTTAGGCATGCTGCATGGAGGCATGAGGACTGCAGATGTGGCCAGGGCAATAAATTGCAATGTCCGTACTGTGAGACGCCTAAGACAGCACTACAGGGAGACAGGAAGGACAGCTGATTGTCCTCGCAGTGGCAGACCACGTGTAACAACACCTGCACATGATCGGTACATCCGAATATCACACCTGCGGGACAGGTACAGGATGGCAACAACAACTGCCCGAGTTACACCAGGAATGCTCAATCCCTCCATCAGTGCTCAGACTGTCCGCAATAGGCTGAGAGAGGCTGGACTGAGGGCTTGTAGGCATGTTGTAAGGCAGGTCCTTACCAGACATCACCAGCAACAACGTCGCCTATGGGCACAAACCCACCTTCACTGGACCAGACAGGACTGGCCAAAAGTGCTCTTCACTGATGAGTCACGGTTTTGTCTCATCAGGGGTGATGGTTGGACTCGTGTTTATCGTCGAAGGAATAAGTGTTACACCGAGTCCTGTACTCTGGAGCGGGATCGATTTGGAGGTGGAGGGTCGTCATGGTCTATGGCGGTGTGTCACAGCATCATCGGACTGAGCTTGTTGTCATTGCAGGCAATCTCATCGCTGTGCGTTACAGGGAAGACATCCTCCTCCCTCATGTGGTACCCTTCCTGCAGGCTCATCCTGACATGACCCTCCAGCATGACAATGCCACCAGCCATACTGCTCGTTCTGTGTGTGATTTCCTGCAAGACAGGAATGTCAGTGTTCTGCCATGGCCAGCGAAGAGCCCGGATCTCAATCCCATTGAGCACGTCTGGGACCTGTTGGATCGGAGGGTGAGGGCCAGGGCCATTCCCCCCAGAAATGTCCGGGAACTTGCAAGTGCCTTGTTGGAAGAGTGGGGTAACATCTCACAGCAAGAACTGGCAAATCTGGTGCAGTCCATGAGGAGAAGATGCACTGCAGTACTTAATGCAGCTGGTGGCCACACCAGATACTGACTGTTACTTTTGATTTTGACCCCCCTTTGTTCAGGGACACATTATTCCATTTCTGTTAGTCACATGTCTGTGAAACTTGTTCAGTTTATGTCTTAGTTGTTGAATCTTTTTAGGTTCATACAAATATTTACACATGTTAAGTTTGCTGAAAATAAAAGCAGTTGAAAGTGAGAGGACGTTTCTTTTTTTGCTGAGTTTATTTTAGAGCTGAGCAAAACTAGAAAAATTTATTTTCCTTGACTTTTCAGGCCTAGAAAAAACAGCTTATCAAGATTCCTTGATATTTCCAGGTTTTCCATGACCGTGGACAGTGGTGGTTCTAGCTTGTATGCAAGGGCGTAGATTTGGCTTGAACATTGGGGGGCAGTAGTGGTTTTAACCACCATGCAAACCACGCAATTGTGAGGGGCCCCAGACATTGGGGGGCCCCCACCCCAGTAGGAAAGCTCTGCAAAAACTGCTTGAGGGGTGGCATGTCACATGTTGTGTTGTTGTCAGCGCTCTCAGAGCTGTTCATGTTAGAGGTCCACCGGAATGGGTCAGTTTTTCAAGTAGGACATTTAGTTCGGGTTTGTAATTTATGAAAGAAATATACAGGCCTTTGGAACTTGTTTCGCTCACGTGCTCTCACTCACAGATAGGTGCGAGTGGATGAGTTAGGGGCCATTCATACCGAATGGGTTTTTGCGCGCATCTGCTCTGTTTTTCCATTGTTTTCCTATGTAAATATGCGCTGGATGAACGGCCATGCCTGCTGCACTGCATCTCGTGGTTTCTTCAGTGTCTCACAGGACCAGTACATTTTCAGACACAGTGTCAAAAGTTAAAAAGAACTTAAAAATGTTCGGTTTCATTCGTTGCGCTTCATTTATATTGTTTTTAGCGCAGGTGTCACAAAGATTTAACATTCTGAACAAGTTCAGGTTACAAAGAGGTTACTGTTACAGTGTTTAACATTATTCCAGATTATTCTGCGCCAAGCAAAGTTTCAGCGCTTGATCAACGGCAATGTTTTTTCCCTTCTGTTTTAGTGTGCTGAGGGGCCACCGTACCTTGTATGTCTACTGTTACAATACTGTTACTAATGTTGCCTACGATGCTAACATAAATACAGCCTTTTACAACATGATGAACAATACACTGCAACGTCAGAATATAAGATCCTGGTGAAAGTAAAGTAAATAAGACAGAAATATATTACTATTGCATACAACAAATCCTCAAAGTAATAATAATAATACTGCATCAAATTAGAATGACAAACTGGACAACAATTAATCATTTTTGGCTTATAATAATAAATAAAAACTGTAGTAGGTTTTGCACACACTGTTTTGAATGTACTTGGCTATGACGGCTGATAGGATGAATTTAAAATTATGATTTAAAATCAATTTTATGTAATTATTTTTTTAAGCAAAAATTTTCAAAATGGGGCCCTGGGTTAATCGGTTGCTTGGGGCCTCAGAAATTGTAAACCCACCCCTGTTGGGCGGGGGGGGTTACAGTGTGAAGAATTTACATGTTTCCATTGATCATCGTATAAATATTGGGGGGGTTGTACTTGCTCGTTTTTATTATTGGGGTGGGGGTTACCTCCACCCATCCCCCCTGGAATCTACACCCCTGCTTGTATGGTGCCCTGGGTGAACCCCCGAGGGGGTATGGGTCCGTGTGCCCCTGGCAAGATGCTGTCCCAGGTGGCTGCCCATGTCGCCCATGCCTAAATCTGCCACTGACTGTGGGAACCCAGTAAATTGTATTTAGTTTAACTTATTTGGGTTTTTAAATGGCCAATGCTGATACAGACACAGAGCACAGACAATTCTGATATATAGATTTGAAGTAAAAAATAAAAAAATAAAAAAAAATGCTGAAATTTAACAAACACTTATTTTAAACGATGTTTACTCAGAATTCATTTTACAATTTTAATGCATTTGGCAGACACTATTTTTACGAAGCACACGTTGTATCAGTATACTGCATGCATTTCCTAGGAATTGAACCCACAACCTTGTGTTGCTACGGTCATACTCTACCAGTCGAGTTACAGGAAAGAAATTCAATAAGACATTGTACAAAGGCTGTTACTATAAAATATCAAAATGGTCAAATATCTTTGGATGTATCGGTCTGTCACTAATTTTAAAACGTGTATTGACTATTGAGTGAATAAAATATCTGCCTGATATCAGACTACTAACCCAGAACATTCATGTGATCATTTATTACTGCTTTAAAAAGTCTCCTTTCAACTGAGACAGGATGTAGACAAGCCAGAAATTAGCCACACTAAACAGTTCCCTTCATCCTGTTCACTAGAAAAGAAACACCAGTGAGCACAGAATATAATGACGCCTCTTAACACGTTATTAACCAGAAACCTGAAAGACTTTCACACCTGCAGATGACAGACAAATAACTAGTGTGAGTGTGTGTGTGTGTGTGTGTGTGTGTGTGAGAGAGAGAGAGAGAGAGAGAGAGAGAGAGAGGGGCCTCTTGTTCGTTTAAAAGGTTAATAACAGACATCAAAGCGCCGCCACTCACATCAATCAGTCACATCAAAGGCACCGCGCACTTCCGACAACAAGCGTCCAATTGACCAGAAAACAGCTTATACCATAGTACATGTTGAATAAATGCAAATAAACTTAACATATCTTAACAGTCGGTCACAACAAACGCCTTAAGTAAAAAACATTTTTTTAAAAAACACCTTTAAATGTTGATATCCTAACAATTAGCCTACAGCTATGCAGAATGGATGACTATTAACACATTGCCAGTTATCATGAGTCTAAACTCTTATGTTAAAGTTCCACATCCAGGTTATGTAGAGAACACATGACAGATACATAATAATAATAATAATAATAATAATGATAATATTTACCATGAACTGTAGCGCCGGGCAGACTGTCCCCACATAGGTCCGGTGATTTTTAAAACGATGTGACACCCGTATGACTGTTACGATAAAAGTTGCACGTTATAAGCTGCATATTTATTATATATTCCGCTGAAATCACTGATCCAGGACCAGAGAGAGAAAAAGAGATCGCACGCAGAATGGCTTCTTTCCTTAAATGCACCTGCTGGTCGGTGTATATGAGCGAAATAAATCCATTAAACAGCGACACAAACCCAATAAAATACTGCAGCACTGAATGACATGATCAAAATAAAGCCATCGCTTTTAAAATGACATCCAAACTGAGGCTTGAGCTTGTTTTATAACGATCATTAATCAATAGCTGAATGTAAACAGCCCATAAAGACAAAGTTTCCTGTCATTATTAAAATCAGTTTAATAAAAGAATGAAGTGACGAGACTCTCTTCATCTCTTTAACACACGAGCGACGCTACATTGTATCATTACACTTAAAGGACACTCAACCAATCAAGTTACAGCAGCTGTTTAAATAAACCAACGCTTCAGCCAATCATTAGCGATAGGGGGCGGGGTCACGTCAAAGTGTGACGGAACATCTTAAAGGTGCAGTGCAGTCATTTGAGGATTGATGAGAAGAGAACACGCATTTTAGATTTTTGGTCTTTTGAAAGGCATCTAAATAATTCCATATTTGTAACAATTTGTCTTTAAAAGTTACATAGTATTTCTAATTTTATCATTATAACTGTACACTGTTTTTAAGGGAAACCAGGGCTACTGGTCACTATTTAAATTCAGCTGAAACACTTATAATAAGCTGTTTAATGTTAAATAAACTGCATCTTGTTAAATGCTTTTTTGGAGAAGTTGATGTTGCTTCTATAAAATTAATACAAGCATTCTTATAAGCATGGTAAATGTACATTAATAAAATGTGATATACTATAATAAGTCTCTATACATAAATAATAAATTCATGCAATGTAGTTATTCTAATTATAGTATATCATGATCATTTTACAGTGCTTATATGGGAGACTGGGGTTGGTTGTCACACAAAGTAGTTGTCACAATATGTCACATATGTCAGTAACTATAATGTTTTGAGTTAAAAGTCCAAATATAAATGTGTGTTTAGTCTATAGCAGAGTTTTTTAACACCTTGTTTAAAACTGTTTCATCCGCCACACTAAAACTCCAATGTGAGTCCCATTGTGACATCATGTCCTGCTATAGTGAGTGCCAACACCTGATCAATGAGTTGTATCTTATTTTCCTGGGCAATAATAATATATCATTGTTTATTTATTTATTTCTGTAGTTCATACTTTAAGGTTTGTGCCTACGGAAGCCCTGAACCGCACTGTAAAAAAAAAATCAGTAGGTGAATTTTTTTTTTTTTCTCTCAAAAATTTAGTTTCTCTCTAAGAGGCAACACATGAGAATTTCTTTTGTGTGTGTGTGTGTGTGTGTGTGTGTGTGTGTGCTTGCTAGCTAACATTAGCATGCAGTACCAACCTCAGCCACCAGGTTCCGCTATCAGTTAGAATGAAATTTTATGCTTACAAGGTGACAGATGACAGCTGTGGTACTTGATCTGTTGATTTATAGTTGTATAATACTCTAACAAGAATGTATTATATGCATAATATATGAATGCATTATATTTAAGAGATGCAAATTTCGCAATGCTTCCCCTCATTTCACAGTCCAAGGGACAACCAGACAGCCGGACGTTTTTTAACACAAAGCATACACCGTTTGTTCAAGCAGCTCTGAATCTTTTAACTCGATACGGTGCTGTGGTACCGTTAAAGCTGATGCATCTAAATTGAGTTTAAAAAAAAAAAAAAAAAACATATATATATATATATATATTTAAGAGAAGAAGAAATAAATTGAGAGAATTTTTTATTATTATTATTATTATTATTATTATTATTATTAATAACACTTTTTTGAGAGAGAGAGAGTGAAAGAGAGAGAGAGAGAGAGAGAGAGAGAGAACATTTTTGGAGAGAGAGAAAAAATCTTTATTGAGAAAAAAATTAAGTCAAACTTTTTTTTTAGAGAAATTGTTTTTTTTTTGTTTGTTTTTTTTAGAGAGAGAGAAACAAATATTATTAGATAGATTATTTATTTATTTAATTATTTATTTTTGTAGGACAGGCTCAGGAAGGCACTCGACATTTTTTTTCACGGTGTGGTTCAGGGCTTCCATAGCGCTTACACAGAAACTGACTTTCAAAAATAAATGTACCCTGAGAAATATTCACTGGAGTCAAAAAGTGTGACAACTAGCCCCAGTCTGCACAAATCAATGGTCACCACAAAAACTGAAATTGGGCCTAAATGGAGCTTGTCAGCTCTATACGTGTGATTTTCCATAATTCTACGTTTTCTTTATACTAACTGTATATTTCACTTATGATCTTTCCCGACAATCCCTCAAACACATTTTTTATTGAGGAACAGTTATGAGAAGAGTGTCTGATGGTTTTTCTTTGAGTATCTGAGGCCAGTGAGACCTTGACTAAACTGAATTCACTGAGAAAACATTACATCTAAGCTTTAATTAAATGTGACAGTAAAATATTGTATCATGTAGATTTACAGTGAGTGCAGAATCCCTCTTATTAATATTATGGGATCATTTGACATTTTTATCCAGGACCGAGAGTGAAAATATAATCACATGAATATCCTTCGGAATGTTTCATCCATCTGAAAATAACAGAATGTGGATTTGCACATGAAATTAATTTGAGTTTTCATGGTCTTTTCCCTTCGTTTGATGTTTCATTAGACAATAATGACCGTCTCCATGAAGAATGACTTTGATATTGCAATTGCCAAAAACCAGCAAGGGATTAAAACCGTATTTGCAGTTTCAACTCAAAAGTCATTCATATGAAAACATTTCACTGGGTTTTAGTTTAAAATCATTTGCATTTTGAAACAAGCTCTCTAATACATTGATGCAAAAATACGTTGTGCCAGCACAAACGCAACAACATAATATATATTAGACGATGAAAAAAAATGATTGACTGTTCAACAGAGATCAGACATAGTTGGCAAATGTTAACTGCACTGTAGTTGATGCAATTAATTCGTTTTTATTACCAAAACACAGCACTTTCCCCTGGTGCTCGCCTTCCCCGTGAGCACGATCTCCGAGGCAGCCACGGGACATCGCCTATAGCAGAACATGTGACTCGATTTGACTATAAAATGTAGACAGATGAATAGATTTCAGCCACAGACTTTCTTTTTTACATGCAATAATCAATAAGGTGTAAATACATTTTTGAAAAAAATCCTCTTGGCTCAGAAATGTAAGCGGGCACGTGCCCCCTCAGTCTGAAAGGGCATGACGTGCCTGATTGATATATTTAATCTCTTTTAGCTGATGTTAGTCGTTCTGAAACACCGATTTAGATACGCTCCTTCCGTCCAAAACTCTGCCCTCCGAAGATACCGTTGAGACGTCACTGATCAGAGAGCAGCAGTGCATCTTCTCAGGAGAAGGGTCTGTCTGCGTCCTGCAAGAGTGACACCCCCTTACAGTAACGGGCAAAATGCCAAAGCACCGCAACCAACAGTTGGACGCACATTCACACACATTTGTGTTTATTTGGAGATCCCTAAACCTAACCCTAACCACAAAGATTAAAAATAAAATTTTGGGGGGGCCTGGGTAGCTCAGCGAGTATTGACGCTGACTATCACCCCTGGAGTCGTGAGTTTGAATCAAGGGTGTGCTGAGTGACTCCAGCCAGGTCTCCTAAGCAACCAAATTGGCCCGGTTGCTAGGGAGGGTAGAGTCACATGGGGTAACCTCCTCGTGGTCGTGATTAGTGGTTCTCGCTCTCAATGGGGCGTGTGGTAAGTTGTGTGTGGATCGTGGAGAGTAGCATGAGCCTCCACATGCTGTGAGTCTCCGCGGTGTCATGCACAACGAGTCACGTGATAAGATGCGCGGATTGACGGTCTCAGAAGCGGAGGCAACTGAGACTTGTCCTCCACCAACCGGATTGAGGTGAGTAACCGCACCACCACGAGGACCTACTAAGTAGTGGGAATTGGGCATTCCAAATTGGGAGAAAAAGGGGATATAAATAAAAAAATGAAAGAAATTTTGTTGGATTGCATTGGATTTTAGATGTTCTTTCAGCCAACAGAATGGCTTTATGACCCAAGGGGGGCGTTACTTGGAGTGGGTGTGTCATGTAGAGGGTGTCCCTTGTTGTCTTGCTGGATGCAGACAGATACACTTGTCAACTTCTGCACACTCAACATTCTA
>NC_059386.1:37257691-37295191 GCF_019703515.2 Myxocyprinus asiaticus | reverse complement strand
GAATTTGTCAAGCACACATTTTGCAGTGAATAATAAATACAAATTGAAACATTAAAAGAAATGAAAATAAAATCAGTATAGCCTACAAACAGGTAAAAGTCCCTAAATCTATTTAGTTAATAATAATAATAATAATAATAATGTTAAATTGATATAGTGGCTTAATCATCACACAAGGACATATCATGATTTAATTTGATTTATTGTGCATTTATACATTAATTTCATCCCAAATATGTCAAATTCCATGACTTTCTGCGTTTTATAGATTCCGTTATAATTCCGTTTTTCTGACTGGATCCGCAATTCCACTCGTGTTTCCAACATTGAAATCATAGCGCCTTATACAGTATAAACAAGCCCGAAACACACAAGGGGCTCTTATTTTGAAATGATGGTGCCTTTGCTTCATTATAATTCTCTAAATTGAAGTATTTACCAAATTAAGCATTTTATAGTCGATATATTAACCAGATCAAGTTTTGAGGAATAAGGTTTATTATTATTCACAAGATATGAAGTTGTAGACATAATGTGTGTGCTGATGGGTCACGTTTCCATATAGTCGCATATTTTATTTTATTTTTTTGCATGCCCTCACTTCAGTTTAGAAAACTTGATTATTTAATCAAAATATGCATTAAAGTGAGAATAAAATATGGATGAATATTGTCGATGAAAGATTTAGATACAGCAAATCCCCACAAGCTGTCAGTGAGTGCGTTTACATGCACATTCTTACACCAGTTATGCTTAATAAGCCGACAACGTGTGTGGTCATGTAAACGCAATAAAAGACATTATCGGTGTAAGGTCATAAACGCCATTAGAATAAACCGATCTGGTGGTGGCGTAGTGGACTAAAGCACATAACTGGTAATCAGAAGGTTGCTGGTTCGATCCCCACAGCCACCACCATTGTGTCCTTGAGCAAGACACTTAATTCCAGGTTGCTCCAGGGGGATTGTCCCTGTAATAAGGGCACTGTAAGTCACTTTGGATAAAAGCATCTGCCAAATGCATAAATGTACATGTAATACAATGTGCACACGTGTTGAACGCATATCTCCTCACGGTTTGATGTCAAAAGCAGAGATAATATCTTGATATCTTAAAAGTTCTCTAGTGAATATGAATTTTCTAGTTTGATCTAGTTTTGCTCTACTTTAACAATATTGTTCTTTGTGAGCGTTTGTGTTAAACTTGCCCACAAACCAGCATGAAATATCAGTCTTTCATTTCAGGGTTTTATTGGAGGCATTTGTGCATGTGTACA
Organism: Myxocyprinus asiaticus; assembly: GCF_019703515.2. Lineage (NCBI taxonomy): Eukaryota > Metazoa > Chordata > Actinopteri > Cypriniformes > Catostomidae > Myxocyprinus > Myxocyprinus asiaticus. The sequence continues at coordinate 37,293,915 of NC_059386.1, read as the reverse complement.
TGTGTTCTTATGCAATAATCATGAGCGACTAGATCATAGAATTCATTGTTCAGAAATGAATACCATGATCTAGTCATTTCATCATAGCACAGGTTTACTGTATAATGTGTGACTATTCCAGGTACAGTGCACGTGTTTGTTAATAAGACTAAAGCACTGAAGGCCTTGATGAAGATGAAAGGCGCTCGTTTCAAAGCTTTCGTAAGCAAAGTAGACGCTGAGAACTTTGCTAAAGGTTTATGTGAAGGCGGATCTTCACCAGAGAAACCAAATGCTGCATCAGTCAACGGTGAGCATGATTATTTACAAATGTGATATATTTCCTGTAGCTCATCTAACAAACCATTGAGGTGAGAGTTCATTGTTTGTTTTGAAATGATCTCTGCAGAGTGTTTGGTGAGTTTAGATGCTGTGAATGTGGAGAAGGCCAACGAATTCAGAAGTCCTCGCACACAAGACCTCACGGCAAAACTCCGCAAAGCTGTCGAGAAAGGAGACGAGGAGACATTTAAAGAGCTCGTCTGGGGAAATCCAAGATATCTCATTGGATCTGGTGACAATCCAACTATTGTGCAGGTGTACTTTTGCATATGTCTACATATTCATTTTTTTATACTATGATACACATCTTTGCATTTAAAGTCAACATGGATTGGTTAAACATGGGTGGTTAAAGCTTGGATGGCCGTTTTGATAATTTATATAAAAAATTGCACTGTACAAATTATTGTAATTAGTATAAAACATCAAACTCATCAAATAGTCCATGTGTCATATGTTGTTGGAAAGCTCTAAAAGAGTAGAATACAACCAGACTATTTGTTTTACTCACAGACAAAAATATAGTGAGTAATAGCTAAGTATATGTCTTTAACAATTATGTTGGTGTTGCTTGTATGCCGTGTTTTCGCTTAAAACTTTAACGGAAGAGGAAGATACTTAGATGAGGTGATTATCTTTCAAACGAGTGCACACGCAAGGTAATCAGATGTATAGATCATTAGATAATCCACATGAAGCACAATGTTACATATGACCACCAGGAGATGGTGCCAAATACATGACACAGACTCAATGATGACTCAAATGACACAGAATGAAACTCATTCTGTGAAATCTCATTACTAAAATCATGTCTGCATGCTATGCAAACCTTTAGTCATTGTTGTGTTTGCATGTGTAATTAGTTCTTATGTACAATTATTATGTTTTATTTGTTTGGAGATGTTTTTGGACACTATGATAAATTATTATTTGTAATGTTAGAACTTTTGATTGCTTTGTTGTAGCAACACAAAATGTTTCTCAGATACAGTTGACATGATTGGGAACAAAACAAATGCAGGTTTTTGGAGCCATCTTATTTACACCCAGAGATATATAATGTCAAATAAGAAAAATAAGGAAAAAAGTATGTTTTTGGTGTGATTTTTCAGCAGCTTCTTAGGGTGAGAGTCTCAGAATGTATCATAATCTATATCATTAAGAAATTTGAAAAGTGTTCTTTACAATGTTACCAAACACTTGACCCTCACTGATTTAAAAAAATATATATTTGTTTCTTTTTTGTCGAGTTATAAGACTTTAATTTGGGGTATGCCACTGAAACAGGAAATCTTTAAAAACACCTTCAGAGCTTAAGAGGGCTTGATGACGTCAGCTGAAAAGGAAAGTCGTTTTACAGGCGCTGCAAGTTTATTACTATAATAATAACTATAATCCATACTGTAATTTATGACGTTGCTTGTCCAGGAGGGATGCAGATATAATGTCTTGCATGTCGCAGCAAAAGAGAACCAGCCAGGAATCACTCGTCTGATCTTAGAGACGCTGGAGAACCCAGAGTTCATGCGTCTGATGTACCCTAAAGATCAGGAGGTCATGCTGTGGCAACGAATCAGATATGTACTTGATCTGTATCTTAACACACCTGACAAAGCAGTGAGTATGAATATCTGAACATCTCATGAGTGATCTCCACACTGTACATCTTCACCATGATGATGTTCCTCACAGAGTAATGAGACGCCGCTGCACTTTGCCTGTATGTTTGGTTGTCCAGACGTGGTGAATGTTCTGTGTTCACATCCATACGTCGATAAGAACTGCAAGAATAAATACGGCCAGAAACCTGCAAGCGTAAGTAACTGTTGACATCTTAAAGCAACAGTTCTACCATTATTTACACACCCTCATGTTGTTCTGAACCCACATGACTGAAGTGGCTTCCACACTGCCGCTCAGTCAACATTGAAAACATGTATTTGGAGATAAAAGTCTATGTTTACGTTAAGTTCTCTGGAAGTTCTTGGTAAGTTTAAATTAGTTCGATAACTACGGATGCTTTGAAACATTAAGGTAAAAAATTATGAATGATTAAACATTTAATATCTTTTCATAACTTTCAACCTTTTAAAATTATTTACTGTTGCTTTGTACTCTAAAAGACATGATTATTGAGGTAAAAATGTGTGTGAAAATCACTTTGGACCTGTCACTGCAAAGACAGACTTTGCGTACTGTATATGGAAATTGCCTGATAATCATTGGCTGACGCTTCGAAAGGTCAGCGGTAATGGGGTCAAAGTTGAAATTATTTGGTAATAGTGACATGAGTCATGTGAAAGCCCATTAACTTTCTTTCCTTAACCTCGTGTGACCCCGCGTCCACATGTGTGGACGTTGTATTTTGGCTTTGCTATACGCAATGCATAATTTAAATGAGTAAAAACCGACTGAATACTGTTCACAAGACTCTAGACTGTCATTTAAGAGTTAAACTTCTGCCGCTTGAGTCACGTGACACAACAACTTGATGTTGATTATCTTGAAGCGCTCCTACGGACGCAGCGCCAAAAAAAATGACTGTGAAAAAAAAGTTTTTTTCATTAAAACCTGTTTGGGTATAAAGAGGAGAGTCTCTAGTTTCATTTGATATGCCACTTTAAAAAATCTGTAAATTTTTCGCGAGTCAGCGCGCTGATAAACATGATGTCCACAGTGTCCACGTATGTGGACATCAATTTTTAGGAAAACTATTTGTTTTTTTTTTGCTTGTTTATTAGGTGCTACTAGTTACAGTTCAAAAAGGGAAATGAAAAATGCACACAGCAGTCACACACGGGTCTCGGTCACCATCTTTTTTCCATACAATGAAAGTGAATGGTGACTGAGACTGTGATTCTGTCTAATATTTAATTTCCATTCGTTTTTATTCTGTTCAATGAAATAAAGTAAGTCATACAGGTTTGGAATGACATGAGGGTGAATTATTCCACGTATCATTTGTTATTTTCATATTCTGTTAATAATCAAATATTGGAATAAAAAATGATATTTTAAAAAACAAATATTGACTTTTTGTGCTCAAGTTAAAAATAGGAAAGGAGAAAAATGGTCACGGACATGAGTCCAGGGCCATTTTTCTCATTTCCTATTTTTAAATTAAATTAATAATGTTGTTTTTCCGATATTGGAATCTTAATTGAACATGACTACTGAATATGAATCTAATGATACACAAATTGTGAATAAGCAATGATTTTCATTTTTGGGTGTGTTTTTCTTTAAGATTTGTATCCGTTCAGAGGAACTTACTGCTCATATTTATTTGTCAGGTGATCTGTGAGCGGAAAAACAAAAATAAAGAAGTGAAGCAGAAGATCATGGAATATTTGGAGGGTAAATTACCATCATGACTCGATCGTTTCACTACACTAGTGTATTAAACTAGTATGCAGCATCACGTGTGTATTGTGTGCTTTGTCACAGACAGATTTTATGTGCCGTTATTGAGGGCCGCTGACAACACGCTTCATCCAGTGATCGGCGCCCCCTGGTGTCCTGGATCATTAGAGTCATGTGACCAGTTACACACACCTGTGATTGTGGACAGTCCCAAAAACCCAGTGATGACGATCAAGGCGTTTGCTGGCCCTTTAAATTCATCAAAAGTACTTCACATCTTCACATCTTTGTATCTAATATGTAATTAGTATGAATTGTTCCTTCAGAAATACAATGCAACTTTCTCATTCAGGCTGAGGAGTTTCACAGATTGTGGAAAACACCGCCACGAGACCGGGCCAAATATTTCCATGATATTTTGAAATCGGATTCGGATCAGGGCGCAGAGAGAGTGGGCAGGTGAGCTGACACTGTAAGTGTCTTATTAATGCAAATAATATTCCTCAAATAATCTTTTTCCTTTGACTCTTGTGTTGGCAGAGAGTTGGCTCATGAGATGGGCATCCCGTGGGCAGAATACTGGGACTTTCTAAACTGCTTCATCGACTTGTTCACTGCGGATGGCTTGAACATGTTGGAAGAGTATTTGAATAGAGAAAACAGCCTAAAAAATGCTAGAAGTTCCACTCCATCTAATGGTGAGTCCCATTAAACCAGCTTGTTACCAGTCAAAGCAGTGGTGCTTAAAAGAATATTCCAGGATAAATACAAGTTCAATCGACAGCAGTTGAAGCATAATGTTGATTACCACAAAAATGTATTTCGATTTTAATAATTGCAATTTGAATACCCTTTCTGTTCATAATAGTCAGTTGTTGATCAAAAACATAAAAAGAAACATGAATTCTAATCACACATAGCACAGATGCGCTGAGGACAGGGCGGGAATTTTTTTCTGAAATATTTTTGCATTCTCTCGCATTTGTTTTGCATTCTCTTGCAATAGTTTGCGTTCCCTTGCAATATGTTTAACGTTCCCTCGCAATTAGTTTTGCATTCTCTCGCAATTGTTTTGCGTTCTCTCGCAATATGTTTAACGTTCCCTAGCAATAGTTTGCGTTCCCTTGCAATATGTTTAACGTTCCCTCACAATTAGTTTTGCATTCTCTCGCAATTGCTTTGCGTTCTCTCGCAATATGTTTAACGTTCCCTCGCAATAGTTTGCGTTCCCTTGCAATATGTTTAACGTTCCCTCACAATTAGCTTTGCATTCTCTCGCAATTGTTTTGCGTTCCCTTGCAATATGTTTAACGTTCCCTCGCAATAGTTTGCGTTCCCTTGCAATATGTTTAACGTTCCCTCACAATTAGTTTTGCATTCTCTCGCAATTGTTTTGCGTTCTCTCGCAATATGTTTAACGTTCCCTCGCAATAGTTTGCGTTCCCTTGCAATATGTTTAACGTTCCCTCACAATTAGTTTTGCATTCTCTCGCAATTGTTTTGCGTTCTCTCGCAATATGTTTAACGTTCCCTCGCAATTAGCTTTGCATTCTCTCGCAATTGTTTTGCGTTCCCTTGCAATATGTTTAACGTTCCCTCGCAATTAGCTTTGCATTCTCTCGCAATTGTTTTGCGTTCCCTTGCAATATGTTTAACGTTCCCTCGCAATTAGTTTTGCATTCTCTCGCAATTGTTTTGCGTTCCCTTGCAATATGTTTAACGTTCCCTCGCAATTAGCTTTGCATTCTCTCGCAATTGTTTTGCGTTCCCTTGCAATATGTTTAACGTTCCCTCGCAATTAGCTTTGCATTCTCTCGCAATTGTTTTGCGTTCCCTTGCAATATGTTTAACGTTCCCTTGCAATTAGTTTTGCATTCCCTCGCAATAGTTTGCGTTCCCTTGCAATAAGTTTAACGTTCCCTCGCAATAAGTTTAACGTTCCCTCGCAATAAGTTTAACGTTCCCTCGCAATTAGTTTTGCATTCTCTCGCAATTGTTTTGCGTTCCCTTGCAATATGTTTAACGTTCCCTCACAATTAGTTTTGCATTCTCTCGCAATTGTTTTGCGTTCCCTTGCAATATGTTTAACGTTCCCTCGCAATTAGCTTTGCATTCTCTCGCAATTGTTTTGCGTTCCCTTGCAATATGTTTAACGTTCCCTCGCAATTAGCTTTGCATTCTCTCGCAATTGTTTTGCGTTCCCTTGCAATATGTTTAACGTTCCCTCGCAATTAGCTTTGCATTCTCTCGCAATTGTTTTGCGTTCCCTTGCAATATGTTTAACGTTCCTCGCAATTAGCTTTGCATTCTCTCGCAATTGTTTTGCGTTCCCTTGCAATATGTTTAACGTTCCCTCGCAATTAGCTTTGCATTCTCTCGCAATTGTTTTGCGTTCCCTTGCAATATGTTTAACGTTCCCTTGCAATTAGTTTTGCATTCCCTCGCAATAGTTTGCGTTCCCTTGCAATAAGTTTAACGTTCCCTCGCAATAAGTTTAACGTTCCCTCGCAATAAGTTTAACGTTCCCTCGCAATTAGTTTTGCATTCTCTCGCAATTGTTTTGCATTCCCTTGCAATAAGTTTAACGTTCCCTCGCAATTAGTTTTGCATTCCCTCGCAATTGTTTTGTGTTCCCTTGCAATAAGTTTAACGTTCCCTCGCAATTAGTTTTGCATTCCCTCGCAATTGTTTTGTGTTCCCTTGCAATAAGTTTAACGTTCCCTCGCAATTAGTTTTGCATTCTCTCGCAATTGTTTTGCGTTCCCTCGCAATAAGTTTAACGTTCCCTTGCAATTAGTTTTGCATTCCCTCACAATAGTTTGCGTTCCCTTGCAATAAGTTTAACGTTCCCTCGCAATTAGTTTTGCGTTCTCTCGCAGTAGGTTTTTTGTGTTCCCTTGCAATAGTTTACGTTCCCTCGCAATTAGTTTTGGGTTCCCTTGCTTGTTTGCCTTCCCTTGTTTGTGTTCCGCAAGTTTTGCTTCAGCGGAGCGGCAGCTTCAGTTCCAATTATTTCACATCCAGAGTGCTTCTGTATTTACTTATTTTGTATTTTTGCATTATAATTCCCTCATACTTTGTGATCTACATCACCTGAAACTGTTTGGAAAGTTTAGAGTGCATCTGTGATCTGTGTAATTCTTCCTCTCTTCAGTCAGAACTGCAGTGCTGCTCTCACACGTCATCATTAAGAGTTTAATGTGATCTCATGTTATGTTAAATGGCTATTCGTTAACGAAAATTTTTGTAGACAGTTTTTTTTTTATTGTCGACGTTGTCAATAAGGTTGACTAATTGTATAAGCCCTAATTATCAATATGGTTTCACTACAAATATCGTGGCTAAAATATGGTTACTATAGTAAAACCATGGTCAATTTATTGCGAGGGAATGCAAAACTTATTGTCAGGGAACGCAAAACTATTTCAGAAAAAAATTCCCACCCTGTCCTCTAAGGGGCTTTGTGCTAAATAAACCGCACTAGCTGAACTGCTACTATTCTTAAAGAGACAGTACCGTTTTAGAACTTGTTCTACATGTGTCAATATAAATAGTACAAACTGTGCATGTAAACAATAAACTTGTAATAAAACATATATATGCAATTTGAAGACATCATATTTATTGATGGAATATATGGAATTTTTACATTCTTAAAAGCTGAAATGTGATCAAGATGATAAAAAACGAATCATAAAATACAATTTGTAAAATTAATATTTCATAATTTCAAGTTTTAAAGGTCCCCTGTATAATTAACAGCATTAACTGAGAGATCATTTATTTAATATGTAAGCAAAATGGACATCATATCTATGCAAAAAATCTTTTTTCTTATTTAGTATTTTTGTCTTGTTTTCCAGTAAAAATATCTAAATATTCTTAAAACAAGATATATTTACTTGACAAGCAAAATTATATAAAGTCTCGTTTTCAGAGAAATCTGTCAAAATGTATTAAACTTTATGCTTAAAAAAATAAAAATAAAATAATAATCTGCCATTGGGGTAAGAAAAATAATCTTGTGTTCCCTTTGAATTTAGTTTATTTTTCTTACCCTATTTTATCTTATTTTTTTGCTTTAAGCATTAACTTCAATAAATTTAAGATTTCTCTGAAAACAAGACAAAATATCTTGTGCCATTTTTGTCAATTATATGTATCTTGTTTTAAGAATATTTTTATATTTTAACTGGAAAACAAGATTGAAAATACTAATAAAGTGATTTTTTTGTTGCAGTGAATAACTCGGAATTGAATAAGAATCTAATCTAACTGGGAAATTGGGATGTCAGTACATCAATTATCAGTAATAATCAATATTAATGATAATGTTAAATTATATTTAGCCTTTGGTACACATCTTTGGTTTTGTGTCGATGAAGTGATAGTTCAGTCTTACTGATGGTGCTGTGGGGGTACTTACGGTGAAAATGTTTTAGAAAAACCGGTTCACATTATTGTTTGGCTTCTGAGGTGTTTGCCGCAGCATGTTGACAGATATCTTCTCCTCTCTTAAAGGTGGACCTGATCGAACATCCAGTTCCATCAGTAGATCAATTCACAATGAGCATCTAAACGGTTCCTTTGAGACGACACATGAGAACTCGACTGAAGGAGATGATCCTGGTGACATCGGACGGTTCCCAGTCTGTGATCTGATGCAGGAGTTTGAGAAGGTTTCATTCTCCAGTGAACACACGGATAACACATGTGACTCTGGTTTGGGCAGCCAGACTCTGTCCAGCTCTGATGATGAATGGAGAAGATGTCTGACTGAAGATGATGAATGCAGCTGTAGTTCAGAGGAGTATTTCACAGCAGATGAAGACTGTGGTGACCTGCAGGATTGTAATAGCAGTAATAAAGGTGTCCTCGCTCACTCCACTCCCTGGAGCAGAGGACACGTCTCACTGGACCACTCGGGTTCCTCCAGCTCTTCGTTTCAGACGACACACAGCACACCTGACCACATCGTTGACCCCGTTGACCTTTATAGACGTGAGGTTTTTATAGCGGGGTAAGCCAGTTTTTCATGTATAAAAGACAGTGTTGGGTAAGTTACTAATTACTTGTATAAAATTGTAATCAGATTACTTTACTGATCATGTCATCAAGAAAGTAATTACATTACTGATTACTTTTGTACATTACTAAGTTACTTTGTAAAACACTTCTCACAGAAAAGTTTTATTTGCTCAACAAATTCAAAATAATATCAAGTCATGCACTTGACAAGTAACAGACTTTACCCTCCTATGGTATTCGGTAATTTCTTTCCTAAATAAATTTTCCACATTTAATAAAAATGGTTTCCTTTATCTAACAGTACAAGACTTGGTGACTTTTCCTCCATTTGTCATCTGAACATAAAAAAAAAAATTGGGCTTGATTCAAGAAGTCTAATTGGTCATAAAAAAAAAAAGTGACTGTCAGAATTGACCAAGCATTGAAAATGAATGGGAAAGACAAAAAAATAGAGCATTTTTTTTTTAATCTGTCAAATACAATTAATAAATCAGCCAAAATGCAGAAAAAACAGAGAGAAATTACAGGGTGAGACTCTAAAACATCCTCAGTGCAAAACATACACACCCACTCACACACGAACACACTTACACACACACACAAATGAACAACAAATGAAAAAACTATACTACAGAGATGTTTTTTTTTTTTTACATTTTTCAAAAAACCAATAAATTAGTCACAATGCTAAACACACACACAGAAATGAAGGGGTGAGACGATAACACACTCACAATGCAGAACACACACACACACACACACACACACACACACAGAGAGAACCATTGCATCAAAAAGTGGAGCATCTTTTGGTCATTGTTGGCATTACAAGTCATTTATTGATTTCCAGCTGATGACATCAATCTGAAACACACACACTCATACACACACACACACTCACACTCACACACGTACACACTGACACACACACACACATACGTTTGCAAAATAAAGTTTTACTATAGAAAGTTTGAAACTGCAAAATGTTTACTCTGATTCTTCTGTTTTATACTCTTACTGAATTTTCAGAATTTTGCAGTTCATTTCTGTTTCTTGATGTTCATTTTCTTGACATTATTATGCATTTATTTTGAGTTATTGAATTTTGTGTTTGAAATAAATTATTGGTAGAAAAATGTTTATTCTGTGTCTTCTCTTTGTAACACCATGGTCAGGTTTGATTGCAAGCATAATGACATTAACTGCAAAAACTGACACTTCAAATCCATTTAAAATGATAAACTTTGACTAATAATATTTGATAATGTCGAAATATATATTCAAATGCATATCTTGTGATAAAATATTAAATTAGCTTACAAGTCATCAGACTGCACAGTATGTGTCTACAGTCATCTACTGGCTGTTACTGGCATGACATGATTTTCAAGTCGTGTTATTTATATTTTGTTTTCAATCTGCCTCCAATTTATGTCACATTCTCATATTTCCTTCATGTTTCAACTTATAGAAGTGTAGGTTCTTTTTGCTTATTTGTATATGCAAATGAATGGTAAAAATTGAGGAATGTACATGTAAATAAGATCAAAATAGCATAAAATCCCAAAAGAAATGCATAATTTTATTGTTCTTACTCCAGGGAAGATAAATGGTATCATTATCATAATAAAAAAAAAAAAGGGTCACATATCTGACCCTTCCGGTCAAAAATGACCCCGAATACCAAAGGGACGTGTTTTTTTTCAATACTATAGGAGGGTTAAAAGTAATTCAAGTCAGTATCTGTAATCTGATTACTAGTATTTAAAATGTAATGTTGCACTACATTTGTACTAAAAAGTAATTAGATTACAACACTGGTAACATCTGTCAAGTTTCGTCAAAAAATGTGTGTATTTATTAACTGAAATGCCTTTTCATTTTTTGGTGGGGCTTTTATTTTGCCTAGTAATTCACCAACAAAGCTGGACAGTGATGTGCTTCTAGCGTTGAATAATGTGGAGATTGACCCAAACTCATATCCCAGTGTCGTCAAATGGAAGAGCAAGATTTTGTCCTATCCTTCATCGCAAAGACAAAGGTAGTGTAATAGCTTGTTGAAGTCAAATGTTATCCCGTATAAGTTATGATTTTCATTAAAGTAAATCAATTGCACATTTAAAGTTCTTGAATTGAAATATGATGCAATGAAATGTAATGTTGTTTGCCATTTTCAGCTGGCCGGCGACTTCATTGACGATCAGAGACACTGAGAGCCGGAGCTCGCCGTCCGTTAGACCCGACCGGTTAAATGTCTCGCCCAAATTCAGAAGTCCGGGTCACTTTAACTCTGAGCAGTTTGTGTTCAGCTCTCCAAGCAGGTCATACAGACACGTGTAACCAGAACTTACTGTCTATAAACACTCGTATGTTAAGTGGATTTAGCACTTGAGTTGAAGTCGCTTTATTGTATTTATTTTATGCTATTTTTATTTTTGCACAGCAGTTGTATTGCTTTTATTAATTACATTAATAATTTTTTAATATAGTAATTATTAATTTACATTTAAGTTACTTTCTAAAACACTTTTCCGCTCGAATTCAAAAGAATGTCTATATTTCTTTCACGTTCATTGTTATATGCATGTCACACACTCATCACCTCATGTATTCTACATAAATAATATTTTAGAAATAAGCATGACCCTAAAATGTGCTTAAAAGTCAGAAACTGTAATCTGATCACACTAATTTTAAATGTAATGCATTACACTACTTTTTTACTTAAAAGTCATTATATTACAGTAATTTATGTGACCTTAAATTGAAGATCTTTGTTATGAAATGGTCAGAGGAGGTGACATGAGCCATTCAAAGTATTTTTTTGAAGTTAATTGAATTGCATAACTCTTTTATTTCATTTATGCTTTCCTTTATTTTGTGATGTTAGTCATAAATTGGCAAGCATAACAAGTCCACCCTGTTATGGAAAAATATGTTGGGGAAATAAATGTAATTTTTACATTTCAACATTCAAAATCATCAATATAAGTTTACAAATATGTTTACTAGATATCATTCAGCTAATTTACCCATTGAATTTCCACGCTGATCCTGCCCTGGACATATTCCTTTTCCACGTCATTTAGCTTGACCGGTATGACTTATAAAATCTTTAACATGTCCCTTTAATGATGAAATGTAAAGATACTTTATTTTAAGTATATTTCATTTTTCAAAAGATGAAATGACACCAAATAAGTGATTACTAATGACACAGATGACAAGGCCGAGATCCAAAAAAGGAAGGGAGCTCCAAACTACCAGCAAATAGTCCCTACCTAACCGTGTGTGGAAGTGTCGCGCCTTTCGGAGTTGGCCCAACCCCCTTCTGGAGTAACCCCACTCCTTACGGAGTTACCCCGCCCTCTTTTGGAGTTTACACCCCCATTGGAGATGTTCGGGCTACTTGGGTCTTTTAGAGCTCCATTATGTTCTTAGATTAACCTCCTGAGACCCTGCGTCCACATGCGTGGACATTACGTTTTGGCTTTGCTATAGGCTATGCATAATTTAATTTAATTTAAACCAACTGCTCTCAGTTCAGGAGACTCTGAGCTGTCAGTAAAGGGTTAAACTTTCGATGCACGAGTCATGTGACCAAACAACATGGCGCTGATCACAGCGGAGTTTGCATTTGGTTGAAACGTCAACAAAACTACATCTGGTAAGAAACCTCATTAAGTTTTTACATTGAAACCTGTTTGAGCCAAAAGATTAGAGTCTCTAGTTTCATCCGATATAATTTTTTTTTAATTTAGGCTATTTATCGCGAAACGGCAGGCTGATAAACACAATGACCACGTATGTGGACTATAGACTCATTTTCTTTTAAAATATCCTATATTTACTGTACATTATCACATTGAGAATAAATGGATTCATCTAAAAGCTGAAAATGTGTCTTTCAGAGGCTTTATATGGAGTTATGATGAAAATAAGGTGCATTTCAAACTGTTCTGAGACCAGTGCAGACAGACAGCACACTGGAGGTTAAGTCATTCACTAAATAGGGAGCAAGGGAGCATCCTATAGCTCTCTATGCAGTTAAGTGCATTCACTCCTAAAATCTGATCAAAAGTTCAGTTTCAGGCTGCAGATGATGTTTGGATCACTCAACATGTTTGACAGACATGTGACAATGATAATCAGTACATAGATTCAGAATTTATAATGTATCATTTTATTTTAACATGGTTGACAGTGATTGGATGATGCTGGACATTACTTTGAATCTGAATTAATTATGCTAATTTCTGATGTAATGTCTGTAACGTCTCAAAAACATGAATAATCAACACTCCTGGAAACATCATAAACTATTTGACTTTTTATAGCTTAGTGTTATTTAAAATTTCACAACTTAATCCCGCTGTCCACATATGAGGACATACATTATTAGGAAAACTATTTGGTCTAAAAAATATATATAAATATATTCATATATATACAGGTGCATCTCAATTAATTAGAATGTCGTGGAAAAGTTCATTTATTTCAGGAATTCAACTCAAATTGTGAAACTCGTGTATTAAATAAATTCAATGCACACAGACTGAAGTAGTTTAAGTCTTTGGTTCTTTTAATTGTGATGATTTTGGCTCACATTTAACAAAAACCCACCAATTCACTATCTCAACAAATTAGAATACATCATAAGACCAATAAAAAAAACATTTTTAGTGAATTGCTGGCCTTCTGGAAAGTATGTTCATTTACTGTATATGTACTCAATACTTGGTAGGGGCTCCTTTTGCTTTAATTACTGCCTCAATTCGGCGTGGCATGGAGGTGATCAGTTTGTGGCACTGCTGAGGTGGTATGGAAGCCCAGGTTTCTTTGACAGTGGCCTTCAGCTCATCTGCATTTTTTGGTCTCTTGTTTCTCATTTTCCTCTTGACAATACCCCATAGATTCTCTATGGGGTTCAGGTCTGGTGAGTTTGCTGGCCAGTCAAGCACACCAACACCATGGTCATTTAACCAACTTTTGGTGCTTTTGGCAGTGTGGGCAGGTGCCAAATCCTGCTGGAAAATGAAATCAGCATCTTTAAAAAGCTGGTCATCAGAAGGAAGCATGAAGTGCTCCAAATTTTCTTGGTAAACGGGTGCAGTGACTTTGGTTTTCAAAAAACACAATGGACTAAAACCAGCAGATGACATTGCACCCCAAATCATCACAGACTGTGGAAACTTCAAGCAACTTGGGCTATGAGCTTCTCCACCCTTCCTCCAGACTCTAGGACCTTGGTTTCCAAATGAAATACAAAACTTGCTCTCATCTGAAAAGAGGACTTTGGACCACTGGGCAACAGTCCAGTTCTTCTTCTCCTTAGCCCAGGTAAGACGCCTCTGACGTTGTCTGTGGTTCAGGAGTGGCTTAACAAGAGGAATACGACAACTGTAGCCAAATTCCTTGACATGTCTGTGTGTGGTGGCTCTTGATGCCTTGACCCCAGCCTCAGTCCATTCCTTGTGAAGTTCACCCAAATTCTTGAATCGATTTTGCTTGACAATCCTCATAAGGCTGCGGTTCTCTCGGTTGGTTGTGCATCTTTTTCTTCCACACTTTTTCCTTCCACTCAACTTTCTGTTAACATGCTTGGATACAGCACTCTGTGAACAGCCAGCTTCTTTGGCAATGAATGTTTGTGGCTTACCCTCCTTGTGAAGGGTGTCAATGATTGTCTTCTGGACAACTGTCAGATCAGCAGTCTTCCCCATGATTGTGTAGCCTAGTGAACCAAACTGAGAGACCATTTTGAAGGCTCAGGAAACCTTTGCAGGTGTTTTGAGTTGATTAGCTGATTGGCATGTCACCATATTCTAATTTGTTGAGATAGTGAATTGGTGGGTTTTTGTTAAATGTGAGCCAAAATCATCACAATTAAAGGAACCAAAGACTTAAACTACTTCAGTCTGTGTGCATTGAATTTATTTAATACACGAGTTTCACAATTTGAGTTGAATTACTGAAATAAATGAACTTTTCCACGACATTCTAATTTATTGAGATGCACCTGTATATATATATATATATATATAATTATTATTATTTTTTTATTTTTTTTGCTTGTTTATTCGGTGCTATTAGTTACAAATTAAAAAAGGGAATGGAAAATGCACACAGCAGTCACGCTCGGGGTCTCAGGAGGTTAATATCACCAGATCTTGAATTTGAAAAAGCCCCCGAATTCATGATCTTGAAAAAAAGAGTGTAAATTGATGCTGTCAACATTTTTTGCTGTTTCTCAACCCGTATTTAACAACCTGAATATTGAGACCTGGATTTCACGACCTCAAATTCCCCACTTGAATAAAAAAAACACTTGGATTTCACTACCCAAATTTCTATGAGGTGAATTCACACAAAATATTTTCAAAACTTTTTGATAACATCAAATTACATGCTGAATTTGGTAACAGTGGTATTTATAGTAACACCATAACCATACATGATACTTCTAGTGAAACCATTGTAATAACACAGGACAACGAGTAATAAAATTAGAATTGGTTTTACTACCATAATTAAACTGTAAAACCAATTTTTACTGCATAAACATGGTATATGAAATATATTTCATTTTTGGGTGACCACACACCTTTAAGTTAAGCAAACCATTAGTGACAATATGCTTACAATTATATCTAAAGGTTTCTTAAAGGGACAGTTCACCCAAAATTGAAAATTCTGTCATCATTTACTCACCCTCATGACATCCCAGATGTGTATGACTTTCTTTCTTCTGCAGAACACAAATGAAGATTTTTAGGAGAATATTTCAGCTCTGTAGGTCCATACAATGCAAGTGAATGGAGACCAGAACTTTGAAGCACCAAAAAGCACATAAAGGCAGCATAAAAGCAATCCAATCAGTTTTGGGTGAGAACAGACCAAAATGTAACTCCTCTTTCATTATAAATCACATCAAGTTTGATTACACACATACATTGTGCTTGTGTCAAGCACTAGGAAGTGTAATTGAGCTAGAAATCATTATCGTGCCTAGACATTGCAATGGCAAGATATACAGTGAAAAAGGAATTACATTTTGGTCTGTTCTCACCCAAAGCCGAGTGGATCACTTCAGAAGACATGGATTAAACCACTGGAGTCTTATGGATTACTTTTATGCTGCCTTTATGTGCTTTTTGGAGCTTCAAAGTTCTGGTCAACATTCACTTGCATTGTATGGACCTACAGAGCTGAAATATTCTTCTAAAAATCTTCATTTGTGTTCTGCAGAAGAAAGAAAGTCATGCACATCTGTGATGTCATGAGGGTGAGTAAATGATGAGACAATTTTAATTTTTGGGTGAACTGTCCCTTTCAACTTGGATCAAGTTCGTTGCTTTTGCAGTTCAAGTTATATTTGCATACATCTAATTTTGAAGAGAATTTGCAAGTAGACAGCCATCCATATAAAAGCAGAAAAAAGTCTTGTGTAAGTAGGACTGGAATAGATGTCTGTCCAGATTGACGGTTAAGGCCAACATCTGTAAGTTCTCGTTCTTCAACTGGGACTCACAGAAAAATAGAAGACCTGCAATAAAAAACAATGCAATTCAAATATTGCCATATTACCCACTTCAGTATCACATCTTATCTGGTCACAGGAGTATTCCCAATACTAGAACACCTCTTATGATGCCTTTAAAACACTATAAAGGTTTTTGTATCCTGGGCGATACAGCAGTTGAGAAGCTGAAGCGAGGAGCAGTGAGTAAGTTGGCCAAATTTCAGTGAAAATGATTGAAAATAGAGTCCCTGCAAATACTGAAGTCATGTGACTTTGTATTAAAACTCTGGCATCAATTCACAATCTTAATTTAAATTGTAAAAACTCACTGACACTCACTTTTGCATGCTGTTTTCATGAAAAATAGGATACATGCTGCAAAATCATCAATAAAATATGTCAGAAAATAGCAATAAATTAATTGTTTTCATCAATTAATTTGAGGTATTTTAAGTATTTTGTTTCTGGAGTAATTCATGTGCATCAGTGAGTGAACAGGCAACATTTATTTCCATTGACATCTGTTTTTTTGGTGTGCACCATGTAAGCTTGCAAAGGTGGAAAATTGTGATCAATGATGAGAAAGACTTGTGGGACATCCCATAATAAACTCAAGTCTGATGAATGTAAATTCTAGAGTTATAAAGAAATAACAGGTTATTCTATTTCAACTCCATGCTACGGTATATCAAACATGATCTTGAGATATCTGGCATTACAATATAATACTCAAAAAGAATATCAGTCTTCTGTATTTGAGTCTCTTTGGGTGGATTTACTGCAAAGCCAATCCCTCAAAAAAACAATGCAAAACATGTTAAAAACTGAAGCATGAAGCAAATGAAACATGAGTAATGCACTGGACGTCTCTGAAATAGAAAATACATACAAGTGACATTAATAACAGTATTAATCATAATCATATTTAATCCTTTAGGTAAAACACAAAAGACACTAACTGTTTCCCAGCACATTTTACAGGTTCAGCAGATGACAATGTATTTAACTGTGTTATATTGTTGTGAGATATACAGTTGTAATATTATAAAGATAACTTGGGACGTGCTCATTTGGACCTCTGTGGACCAAATAGTGAATGTTGATTAAACATTGAAAATTGATTGACGACTGATCCCGACTTTTACAACTAAAAATAGAGGTTAAATCGACACCTCCTTGCTATCTGATATGGCTGATACGATTTCAATAGAAGACTATTATTATTATTGTTATACTATACTGTCCAGCCTCAGTTACTTCAATAGTATGTCTATGCAATGCACACAATAACACCGTAAACTAAAAACATAAAACGAGGATTCAATAACGATGGGGATAAAACATACTTTAATAAACGTAAAAATAATCAATATAAAAGTTACAAGAAGTCAATTTCAGAAGTCATACATATTAAACGTCACAGTAACTTCACCGGACAACGTAGATACATCGCGATCGGTTAACACACGAGTAATGTTTGATTCATAAAAGCATGACAAGCAATATAAGCTTCAACAACAGTACCAGAACACATATCCAAACATTATAGCAGGTAAACAACTTCACCGAACAGATAACAGATAAACATCCATCTAGACTGCAACGATGATGTCCTGAACTGAGCTGAACAGCGTAGTTAGTTTCTCCAGCCAGAACATGAGACAGCCGGCACCTCTTTCCTGTGTTTACGGACATGACGTAATGACCCGGCAAATCATATAAGCTTACCGTAGGGAATCGGGGTAATGTAAGGACATTGTTTTGAACACTGATTGTTTATGTACTCAATCAATAATGGCAATTTGTTCATTTTTAACCAAAATATCTACATAGTGCTGCTTTAATCAAAAGATAAACTTTTAGTGTGTCATGTTCCAGTGCTCCGCCCTCTATCAAACCACGCCCCCACAGTCCCGCCCACTGTATTTGATTGACTCACTGGAGAATTAGACACACTGTGGATTTACACACATATATGTTTTATCATTTGATTTGAGATGGCAATGAAGGACTGTTGTGTGTCTGATGGAATCAGCATGATTGATGGATGGATGGATTGATTGATGGATGGATGGATTGATTGATTGATGGATGGATTGATTGATGGCTGATGAGGCTCCAGGATGCGCGGGAGCAGCTCTTTTATCCCGGTGTCCACTGCTGCTGCTCTGCTGGTCACTGCATCCACACTCTTCTTCGTCTTCACGTGAGTCAGTATTAATGATTGATCATTAATCATGAATGATTTACTTCAGCACTTTATTTAATGAGATCTTTATAAGAATAATCTGATTAACAGCCAGTAATTTTATTGTCACCACACAACATTTCCAAATGTTTCTGTCCTGAAATATTACAGGAAAAACATGTTTGTTTAGATGTTTGCAGACATAACTTTTAGTTTTCATTGTTTCTATTGAAAGAAAGATATTTTGCTCTCTCTGTCTCTCTCTCTCTGTCTCTCTCTCTCTCTCTCCCTCTGTCTCTCTCTCTCTGTCTCTCTCTCTCTGTCTCTCTCTCTCGCTCTCTCTCTGTCTCTCTCTCTCTGTCTCTCTCTCTCTCTCTCCCTCTGTCTCTCTCTCTGTCTCTCTCTCTCTCTGTCTCTCTCTCTCTCTCTCCCTCTGTCTCTCTCTCTCTCTCTCTCTCTCTGTCTCTCTCTCTTGCTCTCTCTCGCTCTCTCTCGCTCTCTCTCTGTCTCTCTCTCTCTGTCTCTCTCTCTCTCTCTCTCCCTCTGTCTCTCTCTCTCTCTCTCCCTCTATCTCTCTCTCTTGCTCTCTCTCGCTCTCTCTCTGTCTCTCTCTCTCTGTCTCTCTCTCTCTCTCTCCCTCTGTCTCTCTCTCTCTCTCTCATGTTGTATTGTCCTGTAATGAGGTTTAAAGCACAAAACTAGAACAAACTCTTTTTTTTTTTGTTCTTTCAAAGGTTTATTTATTTATATGTAATATCAGAAGTACAGTTCATACGCACAGTATGTGTGTATGAACTGAGCTGAACTCTGTATTGAGATGTGATGTTAATCCAGTGAAAGTAGGGCAGTGAGCCACAGCTCAAACTGATTATACTTGCACATACATATTAAACAAATATTAATAATGTCCTTTAGTCTGAATTCTTTAAAATAACGTCCAGGATTGTGTCTTTGTCAATGCAAAAAATGCTTCACTATTTGTCTGATTTGACGTGTTGAGAACTATCATGCTTTTTTATTGTTTATTCATTCACATCATGAAAATCTAATTATTGTCTAATTTGATCAGTTAATGTATTTGGAACGAGTTGTCATTGACCTCTGCTGCAGCATCAGTCCCAGTTTTCCTGCATCCGTCACTCATGTTTCATGTTGATCGCCGCAGCAGATGGATGTTCAGGATTAGGATTTTCTCCCACTGATGTTTGATTCTCCATCCAGTAATAACGGGGTGTTCATCAAGCGTGTGACCCCCACTGAAACACATCTGTCATTGTACAGGCCTGTGATCTGTGCAGACACCAGAGTTTCATTCATTAAATCAGAGTTGTGCTGATTCTGAGAGTCCAGAGCAGATAGACACGTATTGTTGAGAAGAAGTGAAACTCTGACTGTATAAAGACATTAAAGACTCTCTTTAATCACTGTTTTAGTTTATTGTTGTAACAGAGTCTGTGTGCTGGATTTACTGGTGTCTTGGTGAATTTTAGTGGATGTCTGAAGTTCACACAGGTGTCCTAACAGAGGAATCACAGGTGGTGTTCGGCACATCAACACACAATACACTTTTTGTCAAATGTTTTTTCTTTTCTTTGTGTAATGCATTAAAACATCTTTAAAACAAATGACACTCACGTTGATATTTAGTTATATCGTGCAATGTTCTGACCATTGTAGGTGTGAATTAAGTGGCCAAATATATTTCAAGGGCTGTACAGACTTAATATTGTGAGATTTTTTTGAGTTATGCAGGTGCTGTTCTAACATTTAGGCCTCATCTAAAAAATAAAGGTTCTAACTTTAACGGCATTTGTGGCATAATATTGATTACCTCAAAACATAATTCCGACTCGTGCCTCTTTTTCTTTAAAAAAAAAAAAAGCAAAAATGGAGGTTACAGTGAGGCTCTTACAGTGGAAGTGAATGGGGCCAGTTTTTGGAGGGTTTGAAGACTGTAGCTTATAATTTTATAAAAGCACTTACATGAATTCTTCTGTTAAAACTGTAAAGTTTTTAAATCGTCGTTTTTACAGTCGATTTGGGGTTTACGACGTTACATCGTCATGGCACCGATGTTGTAAAATTGTCTATAACGTTCCACAGATGCAGTTAGTAAGTGATTTTATCACAGTAAAATCATGTTAACACACATATTGTTTATGTCTTGTGTCTATATATATATATATATATATATATATATATATATATATATATATTTTTTTTTTTTTTTAAAGAAAAGTAAAGATGAGTCAAAAATAAAATTTTGTGGTAATCAACATTATGCCAGAATCTTCAGACCATAAAAAAGGTTCTTCACTAAAAAATGGTTCTTCTATGGCATTGCTGCAAGAACCACTTTTTGGAAGCTTTATCTGAAAGAGTATGACGTCCAGTCAAGAGTAATCATAACATTTAATGAAAGATTATAAGATAAGTAAATTCATCAGTTTGTGGAATCAGATTTTGCTATTTGATCATTTTCAACTCATTTCTTTGCTAATGAGTTTTTCCTTGTATGTATGGAATATGTAAATATTTGTTCCCAGATGTTATATTTTTCAGCATGCAGTGGTGTGTAGATTATGATACATTCTGAGCCTCTCAGCCTAAGAAACTGCTGAAAAATCACACAAAATATTAAAGGCAAAACATTTTTACTTTTTTTCTTTCTTATTTGACATTATATATATCTGGGTGTAAATAAGGTGGCTCTGAAGAGCTTTTGTTTTGTTCCCAATCATGTCAACTGTATCTGAGAAAAATTTCATGTTCATACGACAAAGCAATCAAAAGTTATAACATTACAAAAATAATTTATCATAGTGTCCAAAAACATCTCCAAACAAATAAAACATAATAATTGTACATAAGAACTAATTACACATACAAACACAACAATGACTAAAGGTTTGCATAGCATGCAGACATGATTTTAGTAATGAGATTTCACAGAATGAGTTTCATTCTGTGTCATTTGAGTCATCATTGAGTCTGTGTCATGTATTTGGCACCATCTCCTGGTGGCCATATGTAACATTGTGCTTCATGTGGATTATCTAATGATCTATGCATCTGATTATCTTGTGTGTGGACTCATTTGAAAGATAATCACCTCCTCTAAGTAATGATATGTGATATTTTATGTTCCGTGTATTTTCGTGAAGTTATAAGCAAAAATGCAGCATATAAGCAACACCAACACAATTGTCAAAGACATATACTTAGCTATTACTCACTATATTTTTGTCTGTGAGTAAAACAAATAGACTGGTTGTATTCTACTCTTTGAGAGCTTTCCAACAACATATGACACATGACTATTTGATCAGTTCAAGACAGACTTAAATTATCAAGACAGAACACTTCTGATTTATCTGCAAATTTCAAAGCACTTGTTCCATTTTGGTCATAATGTCTGCATGCATTGTAAAGTTTCTAAACTTTCAAACGATACCTATTTTGTGCTGGTCAAGTTATTAATATTCTGATTCATATTCATATATTTTTTTAGACTGGCCATACTAATATAACTAAACTAATGAGAGTGTGGCACGCCAGCTGTTCTGTGTGACACCATCGGAGTGCTGGATTGATTTTGGGAGTTTCAGTGCTCTCGGATATGCACACAGACACACTGCTGAATAAGAGTTGAAAATGTTACTAGATGTGTACATGTGGTGTAGTGGTTTAAGCTCTGGACTGGGAGGTTGTAAGTTTGAATCCCAAACAGGTTGATTCCTGAATTATCACTTCATGTCACTCCAGGATGATTGTGCTTGTGATGAGTGACAGCAAAGTCACTGTGGATAAAAGTGTATGCTAAATAACTAGTTACTAAATTATCCTTCAGTTTGAGATCTCAAGTCTTAAAGATTTGCAGCCATTCGGTTACAGTGACAGTGTTGTGTACTGTATATATATATATATATATATATATATATGCATCCTTAACATTGACTTCTGCATAGAGAGCTGCACACTGCTGTTAGATTTCATATCAGTGTGTTTTTCATCAGGGATTGTAGCGTGTGTGGATGTTGTGTCAGGTGATGAACTCTCCGCTGGGCAGATGGTCACAGATCAGTGTTGGTCAGGTCTGCTGGAGATATCTGTGTTAATCCTTTCAGAAGAAATGAGGAACTTAAAGAGTAAAAGCTTTTGTCCTCAGAGAAATCTCTCCTGTTTGATACGTGACCTACATTCATGTAAAGCTGTGACTGTTGTGTTACTAATCAGATGTGATTCATGTAGATATTTTATTATTGTGATAACTCATGTCACTCTGTACCTGCTTTGTCCGTGTCTCAGGACAGTATGGTGTCATAAATGTGTGCAGTCTTATGGATCCAACAGTTTTGTACTCATAAACGGTGGCAGACGGGTCTTTGATCCAGATTCTGTAATCTGGGGATTAATGACGTACACTCACTACTGGAGTTTCAATCTGATCCCACTGGAGTCTGTGACCTTCAATCATTGTCTCTGTGTTGATTTTGTTCTGATGTGTCGAGGATAGAATGTATGTTGAATATATTAAGAAGTAAATATGAGAAATTTTACAGAAGGATGTGACAGAAAGGACAAAATATAAAGAAATATGTCACTAAAGATGAATTGATGCACATTAATTGGAATGATAATTTCAAATGTCATGTTGTAGTTACAAACGCAGGTAGCGTTACACATTTATTTAATGAAAGACTGTGAATTTAATCTGCGTCCCAGCGGCTGTGATTACCTCTTCATCTAATCTCATGCTCCGGATGGAATCTTCTCCCTGTTGCACTGATCCACACTTTTAATTTTTATTTGTGGCGCTGTAATGTCCCTCAGGGCTGGATAAGGTCCTTTAGAGAGGCCAAAGAAGTTTTAATTGACATTTGAAAGTTTATGTTGTGAATTCTGCATCCTGAATTTTATTAGACCAAAAAGATAAATAATAAAGAGAGGTTCTCAATTGATTATAAATCAAAACAACATATTGGTGTACTGACTTGAAGTTGATGTCAGTAAACATTATTTCATAGGTCTGTTCTTAACCCTCCTATGGTATTGAAAAATGGCGCCTCCCTTTGGTATTCGGGGTCATTTTTGACCGGAAGGGTCAGATGTGTGACCCTTTTTGTTTTTACTGATGATAATAATACAATTTCTTTTTCCATGAAGTAAGAACAATAAAATTATGCATTTCCTTTGGGATTTTATTATTTACATGTAAATTAAAAAATTTATACATTTTTGAAAAATAAAATAAATCAGAACCTTCACTTCTATAAGTTGAAACATGAAGGAAATATGAGAATGTGACATAAATTTGAGGCAGATTGAAAACAAAATATAAATAACACGACTTGAAAATCATGTCATGCCAGTAACAGCCAGTAGATGACTGTAGACACATACTGTGTAGTCTGATGACTTGTAACCTAATTTTAGATTTTATCACAAGATATGCATTTGAATATTTATTTCGACATTATCAAACTATTATTTGTCAAAGTTTATCATTTTAAATTGATTTGAAGTGTCAGTTTTTGCAGTTAATGTCGTTATGCTTGCAATCAAACCTGACCATGGTGTTACAAAGAGAAGACACAGAATAAGCATTTTTCTACCAATCATTTATTTCAAACATAAAAATGCAACAGCTCAAAATAAATGCATAATAATGTCAAGAAAATAAACATCAAGAAACAGAAATGAAATGAGTGTAAAACAGAATCAGAGCAAACATTTTGCAGTTTCAAACTTTCTATAGTAAAACTTTATTTTGCAAACGTGTGTGTGTATGTGTGTTAGTGTGTGTGTGTGTGTGTGTGTGTGTGTGAGTGTTAGATTGCTGTCATCAGCTGGAAAAAAACAAATGACTTGTAATGTCAACAATGACCAAAAGATGGCTGTAGAGCTCCACTTATTGTAGCCCTATGTGTGTGTGTGTGTGTGTGTGTGTGTGTGTGTGTGTGTGTGTGTCTTTGTTCTGCATTGTGAGTGTGCTATCATCTCAACCCTTCATTTCTGAGTGTGTGTATTTAGTAGGGCTGCCCCCGACCAAAGATTTTCTTAGTCGACTAGTAGGCGTTAGTTTAAGCCATTAGTCGACTAGTTGTCGCACATTTACGATATTAATATAATTACTTAAATATATATTTTTGGGGGCATCAGAAAATGGTTTGAGTTGCAGTGCTGAGAAAGAATGTTATAAGTAATATTGCTAACACTGTTCTACATTACAGAGAAAACTAAACTGTAATAATGTAAAATATACATTTTACAAGCGCATGCACGAAGTGAGCCACAGTGACACCTGCAAAAGTGGTAATGATTCTGAATGTGTCGGAAAAACCAGCAAGGAGACTGTCTGAACATTTTGTTAATTTATCTAATGTTAGAGCTAGTGGCCATGCTAAGTGGCTAACGCTAGGCTACTTACATGTTTCAAATGTTAAGCCATGTTTGAGGTTGATGAATGATAGGCGAACGTTTGCCTGCAGAGTTTGCATGTCACCTTCTTGGGGTCATCCTTTACCCTCTCGAAATAATCCCACACCGACATAATTAATTACCATATGGACCAACAGTGTAAATGATTATGTCTGTCCGTCACTGACTGCATGACTTCATCACTTCCTGTGGGTTTTTTTTTTTCTGCGACCAGCCAACCAATCAAGACTTGGTCGACCAAGACTCTTCTCATCGACTAACGTTTGGTCGACTATTAGAGGGCAGCCCTAGTATTTAGCATTGTGCTTTTTTATAATTATTTTTTTTATTTTATTTTTTTAACAAATGTAAAAAAAACAAAAAGCTCTGTGTTATAGTCTCACCAGTTCATTTTTGTGTGTGTGTAAGTGTGTTTGTATGTGAGTGGGTGTATATGTTTTGCACTGAGGATGTTTTAGAGTCTCACCCTGTAATGTCTGTCTGTTTTTTTGTTTTTGTTTTTATTTTTTCAGCATTGTGGTTGATTTATTGATAGTATTTATTTTTTGTCTTTCCCATTCATTTTCAATGGTCGGTCAATTTTGACTGCGAATACCAAAGGTGTCGATTTTTTTTATTTTTATGACCACCGAAAATGTATTTGGTCAAAAATGACTGAATACCATAGGAGGGTTAAACAGTAAACATGAAACATTTTGCTGAAAGATTATGAAGGCCATTTTAATGTGCAATGATAAATAGTTCACAATAAAACCAGGAACATGTATTAACAAAATAGAGCCATTTTTGGTTCATGGTTAAGGTGGGTTATGGTTAGACTAGAAGTATCAAATCTTGCCATTATAGAAACAGTAAACATGATGTTTGAGCTGTGAGCATCTCTTCTCTTCCTCAGGTGTCCTTGGCTCGCTGAGAATGTGTCACTCGCTCTCCCACCATGTGTCGGAATCGTGTTCCTCTTTGTGATGGCAAACTTCACCATGGCAACGTTCATGGATGCCGGTGTGTTCCCGAGAGGTCAGTTCGAGTCAAACACATGATCACCACTGATTGTTATCCAAGCAAGGCTGTAATTGTGTGTAGACCTGATGTATAAGCTCACATTAAACACGCTCTCACACACTGACGCTCTGTGTTTTCACAACAGCTCATGAAGATGAGGATAAAGACGATGATTTCCGCGCGCCGCTCTATAAGAACGTGGAGGTGAGAGGCGTGCAGGTGCGCATGAAGTGGTGCGCTTCCTGTCACTTCTACAGGCCACCCAGATGCTCACACTGCAGCGTGTGCGACCAATGTGTCGAGGTGAGACTGTGTGTGTGTAAGAGTGAAAAACCATGATAGAGAGACATTGTTTGATACTCTGTTCTCTAATGGGTGTTCTGCAGAATATTTCTGAATAAGAATTGTTGTCCAATGCAACACTATATAACAGACTAATAAAATGTTGAATTAATTGTAATCTTTCATGTCTTTATTGAACACATCCCATTAAATATTCACAGTGCTGTGGAAAAATATACTGTAAGTGAACCTTAGGCTAAAGAAATCAACAAAAGCTAATTAGAGTCAGGAGTTGGTAAACCTGGCATTCAGTTAATTAAATGAGATTGAAGGTGTGGCTTAGAGCAACTTTGACTTATAAAAAGCACTCAAACACTTTGAATTTGCTATTCACAAGAAGCATCTGCTGACGTGGACCATGTCTTGCAAAAAAGATCTCAGAAGACCTACTATCAAGAATTGTTGCTTTGCATAAAGCTGGAAAGGGTTACAAAGTTATCTTGAAGAGCTTAGATATTCATCTGTCCACAGTTAGACAAACTGTCTATAAATGGAGATGATTTAGTACTATAGGTACTCTCACTAGAAGTGGCCGTCCAGCCAAGATGACTCAAAGGGAACACCACAGAATGCTCAATGAGGTAAAAAAAAGAACCCTAGTGTGACAGATAAAGACTTGAAGGAATCATTGGAACTGGCTAATATCTCTGTTCATGAGTCTACTATACAGAAAACATTAAACAGGCATGTTGTTCATGGCAGGACATCACGAAGGAAGCTGCTGCTTTCCAACAAAAACATTGCTGCATGCCTGAAGTTTACCAAAGACCACCTTGAAACTCCACAATGCTAATGGGCAAAAGTTTCATGGACTGGGGGAACACTAAAGCCCTGTACACACTTGCAGCAACTTTAATGCTTGATGTTGCTTGTCTCTGTACTGTGAAGTCGGCAGTGGGCGTTCCTTCTGCTGTCGCTCTAACGTTATAGGTGGACTTCACGTCTGGCCATATTTTTTAAAAATCTAATCACAGATGAGATATATTGCCAGTAAACTAAGATATCACTCTAATGTGACAAGGAATTTGTTTTTTTGTCGCTAAAAATGAACATTTTGTAGGGGAAAATGTTTTAATATGAATTGCAGCAGTGCTCAATGCATCATAACATTAACTAGATGAGTGATCTATCAATGTATGAATTTAGCTTACTCAGACTGCTGACAGTTTCTTTTCCACGCATCATTTTTATTATATCCATGTATATGATTGCAGACAAATCATACAGAACAGTGTCAACGCTCACAGAAACATTAACTTCTCTGTATTGCATGCACTCAACTAGTATTAATCCCATGAAGCATTTTGAATGACATAATCGAATATAAAACGATGGAAATATATAAAACTATTGATTTGAGGTTTTTGATTATCAGTATAGAAACAATATACGTAGCTTACGTTTATTGCTAAATATTCTGATATATACAAATATATAATTAGTTTGAGGGTGAAGGGAGAACAAGTTGATTGTGTCATTCTTGGCCGCAGTTCTCTGATTGGTGGATCTTTCTCTGCTGGACCACGGGTAGTGTAGTTGGTAACCAGGAATTCCACAATTAAACATGATTTTTAAACAATGAAGTTGAAATACGGCGGACTGAACAACCTTGGTGCTCACGGTAGGTCTGTCTTTAAATGTTTGTAAGTTATCGGTAAAAATCAATTTGTCTATGGAAAAAATGAATGCGAGTTTTACTTCCTTGTGTTCCGCCGCCGGACAGCAATTCCGAGTACACTTCCTGTCGCCTTTGAAGGAATGCAATGTGAAGGCTGTACTAAGTAACATATATATTTAACAATGTTATCAAAGTGGGTAGCAGGCCCAACAACGTGATACTTGATTGTTTTGGGTTGAATGAATCACGTGACTGCATCACATGACAAAAATATATTTTTTCCATTTTCCATGTCCACACTACAATGTGAGTTTATCCACTTGGGAAAGCGTACTGTAGCCCATACATGCTACAGTGGTAAATCTTGGGGTATTATCAGAGGACTTCCTGGGCTTTTCAGAGATACCAAATGTTTGAGAGTTTGGCCATGACAACTTCCTCTTCTTGCTCTATAAATATGGATTGAAATGTATCACAGTTCAGTTCAGCACATCAAATACAAGAATTTATCCACTTGGGAGAATGTATTCAAAAAGCTCAGTTTTGCTGGACCAAAATGCCATGTACAGCTGAAGTCAGAAGTTTACATACACTTAGGCTAAAGTCATTAAAACTCATTTTTTAAACACTCCACAGATTTCATATTTGCTAACTATAGTTTTGGCAAGTCGTTTAGGATATCTTTTTTGTGCATGACACGAGTGATTTTTCTAACAATTGTTTACAGACAGATTATTTCACTTTTAACTGACTATATCACAGTTCCAGTGTGTCAGAAGTTTACACTAAATTAACTGTGCCTTTAAGCAGCTTGGAAAATTCCAGAAAATGATGTCATGCTTTTAGACAATTAGCTTCTGATAGGAGGTGTACTGAATTGGAGGTGTACCTGTGGATATATTTTAAGACCTGCCTTCAAACTCAGTGCCTCTTTGCTTGACATCATGGGAAAATCAAAAGAAATCTCAGACCTCAGAAAAATAATTGTGGACCTCCACAAGTCTGGTTCATCCTTGGGAGCAATTTCCAGATGCCTGAAGGTACCACGTTCATCTGTACAAACAATAGTACGCAAGTATAAACACCATGGGGCCACGCAGCCATCATACCGCTCAGGAAGGAGATGCATTCTGTCTCCTAGAGATGAACGTAGTTTGGTGCGAAAAGTGCAAATCAATCCCAGAACAACAGCAAAGGACCTTGTGAAGATGCTGGAGGAAACAGGTAGACAAGTATCTATATCCACAGTAAAACGAGTCCTATATCAACATAACCTGAAAGGCTGCTCAGCAAGGAAGAAGCCGCTGCTCCAAAACTGCCATAAAAAAGCCAGAATACAGTGTGCAAGTGCACATGGGGACAAAGATCTTATATTTTGGAGAAATGTCCTCTGGTCTGATGAAACAGAAATGTAACTGTTTGGCCATAATGACCATCGTTATGTTTGGAGGAAATAGGGTGAAGCTTGCAAGCCGAAGAACACCATCCCAACCATGAAGCATGGGGGTGGCAGCATCATGTTGTGGGGGTGCTTTGCTGCAGGAGGGACTGGTGCACTTCACAAAATAGATGGCATCATGAGGAAGGAAAATCATGTGGATATATTGAAGCAACATCTCAAGACATCAGCCATGAAGTTAAAGCTCGGTCGCCAATGGGTCTTCCAAATGGACAATGACCCCAAGCATACCTCCAAAGTTGTGGCAAAATGGCTTAAGGGCAACAAAGTCAAGGTATTGGAGTGGCCATCACAAAGCCCTGACCTCAATCCAACAGAAAATTTGTGGAAAGAACTGAAAAAGCATGTATGAGCAAGGAGGTCTACAAACCTGATTCAGTTACACCAGTTCTGTCTGGAGGAATGGGACAACATTACAGCAACTTATTGTGAGAAGCTTGTGAAAGGATACCCAAAACATTTGACCCAAGTTAAACAATTTAAAGGCAATGCTACCAAATACTAATAAAGTGTATGTAAACTTCTGACCCACTGGGAATGTGATAATAGAAATAAAAGCTGAAATAAATCATTCTCTCTACTATTATTCTGACATTTCACATTCTTAAAATAAAGTAGTGATCCTAACTGACCTAAGACTGGGAATGTTTTCTACGATTAAATATCAGGAATTGTGAAAACTGAGTTTAAATGTATTTGGCTAAGATGTATGTGAACTTCTGACTTGATTAATGTGTTTTCAAACAAAAACATTTTAGTGTGGATGTGACTTTATAATGTTATGTAATGAACAATGAATTATAAACAGCACAGTAATGCTGCATGTTTTGTAAATCTCATCAGGATTTTGATCATCATTGTCCGTGGGTGAACAACTGCATCGGGAGGCGGAACTACCGTTTCTTCTTCCTTTTCCTCCTCTTTCTCACTCTTCACATGGTTGGTGTTTTCTGCGGTGGTCTCCTGTATGTCCTTGATCATCTGGAGGACTTGTGGGAGCTCCACGCTGCTGTGACGTATCCTTATTTAACTCCATGATTTAACAGTGAAGTGTCGCATTTCTACACTCCTACAGCTCCTTCAGCCCCGCCCCATCTGCCAGACAAACTGATAGTCCCGCCCCAAACTCATGTCATTGGTTGAGCCAGAAGTTGACATGTCGGGCCGCTCAAATAAACAGATTAATATTTTGAAAGTGTCACTTTCAGTTTTATTTTTTTAGATGATGTTTGCAGAACTGCACCTTGACTGTGTGTGTTCAGGTTGGCGGTCATGAGCGTCTCAGGTTTGCTTTTTATTCCGATCTTCGGTCTGGCGTGTTTCCATCTGGTGCTCGTGGCACGAGGTCGCACGACTAATGAACAGGTACGAGCATCTTTGACATGCACTTAAATCTGGTTTAAAACTGCATTTGCTCTTACTTAACTCTTCTTCACAGGTGACTGGAAAGTTCCAAGGAGGAGTCAATCCATTTACACGTGGCTGCTGTGGCAATGTGCAGTTCGTGCTTTTCAGTCCCATCACTCCAAGGTGAGCTCGAAGTTTTCAGAATACTTACATTTTTCACAATGACAGTATCACAGTGAACATCCATTCTGTTCTTTTTACGGCAGATACGCAGATAAACTGTGCGACAGATTGCCGGTTCGCATACAGCCTCCTTTCCAACGGCCAGCGTCTCATAAACCGACCCCTGTGAAGAGTGCAGACAACAGCGTCCAGAACCAAATACTGCCAGAGAAGGTGATTTCAGACTCTCATCTCTCTCTGGATGGTTTAGTTTATTAATATTTTATTTGTGGTCAATCACCAAATCACATAATGACCTGCATTTAACACCACCTCACTTAGTTTTACAGAGTTTTATAGAGAATACAAAGATAAAGTGAATGTATGAAGATAGTATCGTGTAAAGAGGATCTATTTTGCCATAAATTTATACAAGGTTCTCGCCCTTTTTGACCAACAAATTTCCATGACCTTTCCAGGAGTTTGTGATAATTGGATACATATTTTAACCCTGTAAAGCCTGACATATAAAATAATTGTCTGAAAATTTGATTTTTAGTATCATTAGACAAACTATAAAAATAAATCGTAACATTTTTTTTTTTTTTTTTTTGCATCATATATATCAATATGTATCATATTTGATACATTAGGCTTTAAAGGTCATTATCCTCCTGCACTTCATTTGTGTGTAGGACATTTGTTATGTAAGTTTTTCTACAGTGGTAAATCTTGGGGTATTATCAGAGGACTCTTTGGGCTTTTCAGAGATACCAAATATTTGAGAGTTTGATCATGACAACTTCCTCTTCTTGCTCTATAAATATAGACTGAAATGTATCACTAGTTCAATTCAGCACATCAAATACAATATAAATATAATTTTTTTCAATAAACATGTATTTTATGCACCAAACACTATATTGACATTTAAAAAGGGAAATTGTAAAACTTTTTTCGCTGGGTCTCAGGAACTTGATGACATCATAATAGATTGTCAGGTAAAATAATGAGATCTTTATAATGACAGAGCAGGCGGCATATATGGAAATATACAGAAATATTAGTTCTCTCTTTAAATATATATTATAAATGTATTTTTTGTGGTGTGCATGAATGTACTGTAATGGTGTTTGAGAGAGATTCCTCAAAAGTCTGTTGTATCATGTTTAATACATGGATTTCAAAGGGGTGTTTTCAATAAAATAATATACAACATTTTAACCAAGCACAAGTTGCTTATATTCAGCAATTACTCATTTTAAAATATCAGTAACAATATAATCATTACTGTCACTTTTAGTTTATTAAAATAAGCTGTCATTTATCCCAACATAAGAGTCACTTTTCACGCAAGTCCACCGGCATTTTAAATAGGTCGATATAAACATTGAAACCACTTTTTTCTCAAATAACCACTAGATGATGCCATAAACATGTGAAACGTATATACTATAGATTGCTCACAAAACTGATATAACTGGATTGCAAGGAACATCTTGCTTATTAAAAATATTTTAGAGCATTGAAAAATTAGAAAAATATATTCACTTTTGAGAATGTATTATTTTCCGTCCGTGACTGGAAAACACAATTTTTAAATTCCCTGATAGTTCCAGGTTTTCCATGACCATAAGTACCCTGTTTATATTTCAGCATATAAGGTTGTTGACATGAAATACTTTAGTAAAACTGACATGTCCCGCACTGTGTCATGCTATATGCTCCTTCTAAAACTACATTAATCTATAATAATTATGTATGCAGCTTTTATGACCTCATATTAATATAATGCCACATGTCACACTGCAGGATCATTTCAAATCTAGTTCAAATAATTTCGAAAAGTACAAATATTGTAGTGTTTCAAAAGAAAGCAAACATTTTTTTTTTTTTTTTGTGTGGATTTTCTCCCCTTTTTCACCCAATTTGGAATGCCCAATTCCCAATGCGCTCTAAGTCCTCGTGGTGGCGTAGTGACTCGCCTCAATCCGGGTGGCGGAGGACGAATCTCAGTTGCCTCCGTGTCTGAGACCGTCAATCCGCGCATCTTATTACGTGGCTTGTTGAGCGCGTTACCGTGGAGACGTAGCGCATGTGGAGGCTTCACCCTATTCTCTGCGGCATCCACGCACAGCTCACCACGTGCCCCACCGAGAGCGAGAATCACATTATAGCATCCATGAGGAGGTTACCCCATGTGACTCTACCCTCCCTAGCAACCGGGCCAATTTGGTTGCTTAGGAGACCTGGCTGGAGTCACTCAGCACACCCTGGATTCGAACTCACGACTGCAGGTGTGGTAGTCAGCGTCTTTAGTCACTGAGACCCCTGAAAGCAAAAAGTTTTTAAAATGTTTCATAATTTAAAAGAAATATATTTATTTTTAACCTCCTGAGACCCCTGTGGACAGCGGGATTAAGTTGTGAAATTTTAAATAACACTAAACTATAAAAAGTCAGATTTTTTTCATCAAATAGTTTATGATGTTTCCAGGAGTGTTGATTATTCATGTTTTTAGACGTTACAGACATTACATCAGAAATTAGCATAATTAATTCAGATTCAAAGTAATGTCCAGCATCATCCAATCACTGTCAACCATGTTAAAATAAAATGATACATTATAAATTCTGAATCTATGTACTGATTATCATTGTCACATGTCTGTCAAACATGTTGAGTGATCCAAACATCATCTGCAGCCTGAAACTGAACTTTTGATCAGATTTTAGGAGTGAATGCACTTAACTGCATAGAGAGATATAGGATGCTCCCTTGCTCCCTATTTAGTGAATGACTTAACCTCCAGTGTGCTGTCTGTCTGCACTGGTCTCAGAACAGTTTGAAATGCACCTTATTTTCATCATAACTCCATATAAAGCCTCTGAAAGACACATTTTCCAGTTTTTGGATGAATCCATTTATTCTCAGTGTGATAATGTACAGTAAATATAGGATATTTGAACTGAATCTGAGCAACAGTCCACGAATGTGGTCGTTGTGTTTATCAGCGTGCTGTTTCACGTTAAATCGCTCAAATTTTAAAAATGGCATATCGGATGAAACTAGAGACTCTAATCTTTGGTCTCAAACAGGTTTCAATGTAAAAACTTAATTAGATTTCTTATCAGATGTAGTTTTGTTGCCGTTTAAACCAAACACAAACTCCACTGTGATCGACGTCATGTAGTTTGGTCACATGACTCGTGCATCGAAGGTTTAGCCCTTTACTGACAGCTCAGAGTCTCCTGAACTGAGATCAGTCGGTTTAAATGAAATTAAATTATGCGCTGGGTATAGCAAAGCCAAAATACAACGTCCATGCATGTGGACGAGGGGGCCACATGAGGTTAAAAGAAAAATAAGCATTATTCCAAATGCATTAATCAAAATTGTAACCTAAAATATTGATGTTAATTAAAAAAGGGGATATGGTATGTGTTAACTACTCCATTATATGCATCTCAAACCTATTGTAACACTATAGTAATAGTAATATATCTCATTATTGGTGTCTATAGAATTGAGCGTTTATGAGCTGGTGTCTTCTATAACTTTTACATGTATGTACTATGTGTGATAGTCTGTAGATGAAGTAGACGTTCCTGATATTAAACGATTGAGCGCTCCACCGCCGCTACCCCCGAAACCAGATCCAGTCCTGCTCAAGAACCATCTAGCTGCTTTGGAAGGTGTGTGGACATGTGTAAATCAGTAAATATTCTCTGAGTCACTGAACACTAAATAATGTCACTCTTTTCTCATTTTGCTTCATTAAAGAGAGTTTGCGCCATTCTCGGACTGCAATGCCCTCAGGACACAGTATAAATAAACTTCACACTTCAGAATCGCCCACAAGATTGCTGTACCAAGTTCACAGAGATCAGGTGAAAATACACATTTAAGATCTGTTCCAAATCTTAGTGAGCTGTCTAGTATATGTGTGCCGACTGCCTATTTACAGTAGAGTGTCTCAAGTTAGTCACTTATGAGGTTACATTTTGGTTAGGATGCTGCCTTTGGGGCCGTTCACACAGGACGCGATGCTTCTTGTTGTTGTTTTCAGCAGCTCATGCCATGAGAGCATCATTTTTAAGATGCCATGATAATTTAAAAGAACTTTAACTTTTACAGATGTGACCAGGGTCAGAAATTAACAGGGGCTTGTGGCAAAAATGCCATTGAAATGGACCAAAATGCCCCCCAAGATTCTTGCCCTCGCAATGAGTTTTTTAATTATTATTTACAAATACACACACTGCGATCTTCATTTGAACAATTCGATATATATTTCTAAAATCCCAAGAGTGATTTGTAATGCCTGTTTTTAATCTATGCCTTTGTTTTTGCCTTTTTTATTCATTTGGTATGAAGGTGTTGATAACAGTTTTGTCATAAAGCTGGGGAAATGTTGTCACGTTCATCTCTTTATTAGTTGTATGTTAACTTAATAGCCACAATGCACATTATGCAGTTTAGAGGTCAGGCAATTATGTAAGTGTTGAAACATGCTTGTTGAGATTGTAACTGAAATATTCCCAAATAAATAAATATTGAATCACAAATTGATAATTGGAATCTAATTTAATCTAATCAAATTGGGAAACCAGTGCCAATACTCTACAAATATTAGCTGATGTTGATTTAATTTTATTGGTAACAGCCTACAGTATCTCACTATTCAGATTAAATTAATTGATTAAATTAAAATATTTGACATAAAAGGATGACACACATGTGTTGTCATTTTACAAGGTTTGAAAAATTGCCCTTATAATGGTAAAAATGCCCCTTAATGGAAAAATGTATTTCTGACACTGCCAGAGACACCTTCATTCTGTTCAGTTTATTGCGCTGTGCCACTTTTTTTAAAGCACATTCTGTGTGAACGGCCCTTATAAGGCAGTAAGGCAGCTCATGATGTTCTGGAACAAAGTTTTAAATCTTTCTATATCTGCAATGCAAAACAGTTTTCTTAACCAGTATTTTTGACTTGTTTTCCATTAAAAATATCTAAAAATCCTTAAAAACAAGATTTATTTGCTTGAGAAGCAACACTGCATACTGTTTTGAAAGGATAAATCATACCCCCTTCAAATCTGATGCATTTTTGGGCTGCTGCCAGCAATTTTTCACACTCAAATTAAAAGCTCACCATTCACACATACTGTGCACTAATTGCAAAAAAAATTGGTCTCATTTTTTAGAGAACCCCCCTAAATAAAAAATAAAAACTCAAATGATTCATAAATAATATTGTATGTGTTTATAATAATAATAATAATAATAAAATAAATTGTAAGCATGTAATTCTGGTTCTGTTCACTCAACCTCACTTTGAAAAGTCTCATTTTATTCCACTAGGTGGCAGAAAGCACAAGGAATAATATTTTTTCCATATCACAATATACAGATCTGAAATGTA
>NC_059386.1:37207691-37252691 GCF_019703515.2 Myxocyprinus asiaticus | reverse complement strand
ACCCAAAAATGAAAATTCTCTCATTTACTCTCCCTCATGTCATCCCAGATGTGTATGACTTTCTTTCTTCTGCAGAACACAATTGAAGATTTTTAGAAGAATATTTCAGCTCTGTAGGTCCATACAATGCAAGTGAACGGTGACCCGAACTTTGAAGCTCCAAAAAGCACATAAGGGCAGCATAAAAGTAATCCATAAGACTCCAGTGGTTTAATCCATGTCTTCAGAAGTGATATGATAGGTGTGGGTGAGAAACAGATCAATATTTAAATCATTTTTACTATAACCTCATGCGACCCCGCATCCACATGCATGGATGTTGTATTTTGGCTTCGCTATACGCAACACATAATTTAATTTCATTTAAACAGACTGATCTTAGATCAGGAGACTCTGTGCTGTCAGTAAAGGGTTAAACTTTTGACAGACAGAGTCATGTGACCAAACAACATGACGTCGATCACAGTGGAGTTTGCATTTGGTTAAAACTGCAACAAAACTACATCTGGTAAGAAACCTCATTAAGTTTTTACATTGAAACCTGTTTGAGTCAAAAGAGTCTCTAGTTTCATCCGATATGCCATTTTTTAAAATTTGACCGATTTATCGCGAAGCGGCATGCTGATAAACACAAAGACTACATGCGTGGACTGTATGCTCAGATTCAGTTAAAATATCCTATATTTACTGTACATTATCACATTGAGAATAAATGAGTTCATCTAAAAGCTGAAAAATGTTGCTTTCAGAGGCTTTATATGGAGTTAGGATGAAAATAAGGTGCATTTGAAACTGTTCTGAGACCAGTGCAGACAGACAGCACACTGGAGGTTAAGTCATTCACTAAATAGGGAGCAAGGGAGCATCCTATAGCTCTCTATGCAGTTAAGTGCATTCACTCCTAAAATCTGATCAAAAGTTCAGTTTCAGGCTGCAGATGATGTTTGGATCACTCAACATGTTTGACAGACATGTGACAATGATAATCAGTACATAGATTCAGAATTTATAATGTATCATTTTATTTTAACATGATTGACAGTGATTGGATGATGCTGGACATTACTTTGAATCAGAATTAATTATGCTAATTTATGATGTAATGTCTGTAACGCCTCAAAAACATGAATAATCAACACTCCTGGAAACATCATAAACTATTTGATGTGTTAGTGTTATTTAAAATTTCACAACTTAGTCCCGCTGTCCACATATGAGGACATACATTATTAGGAAAACTATTTGGTCTAACTTTTTTGCATGTTTCTTAGGTGCTACTAGTTACAAATCAAAAAAGGGAAACGGAAAATACACACAGCATTCACTCTCGGGTTTCAGGAGGATAAATCTTCACTTTCACTTTCACATTCTTCTTCTTGTTTTTGTTGACTTACATTCTTCATGCATATCGCCACCTACTGGGCAGGAGCGAGAATTTATAGTAAAGGGGCTTAAATATTAATGTTTCTCACCCACACCTATCATATCACTTCTGAAGACATGGATTAAACCACTGGAGTCTTATGGATTAATTTTATGCTGCCTTTATGTGCTTTTTGGAGCTTCAAAGTTCTAGTCACCATTCACTTGCATTGTATGGACCTACAGAGCTGAGATATTCTTCTAAAAATCTTTATTTGTGTTCTGCAGGAGAAAGAAAGTCATACACATCTGGGATGGCATGAGGGTGAGTGAATGATGACAGAATTTCATTTTTGGGTGAACTGTCCCTTTAAGAAAGTAAAGAGTAAGTTTTCTTTTCATGTTGACTTTAAGCTACCTAAATTTACTGCAGTGCTTTCGCTCATATTATGTTTACTTAGATTTGTCTTGCAGGTTCACAAATATGACTCAATTAATCCTGTTATCGGAAGCTCTTTAAGCCATAAAAGCGTATCGTCACAGATTCACTGGCAATCCGTTAAGAATCATTTGCTGTGAAGTTTCCCAAGGCATAAACTTACATTTGAGAGTGATTATGGAAATGTTTTGCTTAAATAGGACGGGCTGAGGCAAATTCAAAGGGCACCAGTGACAGAAATGAATGTATTATGTATGGGTTCAGTGTGCTAGACTGTGTGGCACTGCTGGAATGTGATGTTAGTATGATGTGTTTGTGTCACTCGAAGCATGTTTACAGAACGTGTTTACTAAGTGTCATGATGAAAAACAATCATCATAACATTGTATAGCTGTCTCTTGTGATTAGTTTTATGTTCATAAGCGAGTAGGTGAACTTTTAGAAGATGCTTTTATCTGAAGTGATTTACAATAGACTTATTTCTGGGAACCGTTCCACTATCATGTGCCGTGATGTCATGACAAATGGTTATATATTGTGTTTTCTGTAACAAGTAGTTTGTTTGTTTGATAGTTAGCCACATTCAGAGGCTTTCCACACTTTGAGCAGCTGTCATTGAGATTAATGGGAATGCTAATGGACCGAGAACTCCAGGTATATTAGAAGTCCTTGTTTATGGACAGCAATACAAATCTGTTTAAGAGGTTTGGGAACCCAGAACCTGTTCTACTTCTGAAGGTTTCCATTTTTAAAGAAATACCAGAACTGTATGATTTTCTTGACATTAGGTTCTGTTAATGGTTCTTGTACATTCTTCTGCAGATGCGGACCAGACACCGTGCTAGAATACTTTGACAGTATTTACTGTGCCAGCATTCAGCGGCACTGCAACAATGCTGTGAATCAGCAGTGCAAAACATGATCAGTGTAGTCCGATTCCCGAACCAATGACTCTGATGAGCCGATTCTTTTGATACGGCAGCGCGAAACAAACAGTGTGTGTGTGTGTTTTTGTGTGCGTGTGTGCGTGTGTGTGTGTGTTTGTGTGTGCGTGCGCGTGTGTGTGTGTGTGTGTGTGTGAGTGTGTGCAGAGACATCAGTGTGTGTGTGTGTGTGTGTGTGTGTGTGCGTGTGATGTTGTGTGTGTTTGTGCATATGATGTTTTGTGTGTGTGTGTGTGTGCAGAGACATCTGTGTGTGTGTGTGTGTGTGTGATGTTGTGTGTGTTTGCATGTGTGTGTGTGATATTGTGTGTGTGCAGAGACTTCTCTGTGTGTGTGTGTGTATGAGATGTTGCGTGTGTTTGCGCGCGTGTGTGTGATGTTGTGTTGTGTTTTGTGTGTGTGTGTGTGTGTGTGTGCAGAGACATCTCTGTGTGTGTGTGTGTGTGTGTGTGTGTGTGTGTGTGCAGAGACATCTCTGTGGGTGGGTGGGTGTGTGTGTTTGTGTGTGTGTGTGTGTGTGTGTGTGTATGTGTGAGTGTGTGTGTGTGTGTGTGTGTGTGTGTGTATGTGCAGAGACATCTGTGTGTGTTTGTGTGTTGTGTGTATGTGTGTGTGTGTGTATGTGTGAGTATGTGCAGAGACATTTGTGTGTGTGTGCATGTGTATGTGTGTGTGTGTGTGTGTGTGTGTATGTGCAGAGACATCTGTGTGTGTGTGTGTGAGTATGTGCGAGTATGTGCAGAGACATTTGTGTGTGTGTGTGTGTGTGTGTGTGCAGAGACATCTGTATGTGTGTGTGTGTGTGTGAGTGTGTTGTGTGTGTGTGTGTGTGGTTTATGAGGACCTTTTTTTTAGGTTATAAACTGGTAATTACAAGGGTATTATGCTATAAATGTGGTTTATGAGGACATTTCTAGTGTCCCCATAATTCAAATCACTTAAAAAACATATTAAAAGATGTTTTATTGAAAATGTAAAAATGCAGACATTTTTTTGTGAGGGTTAGGTTTAGGGGTAGGGTTAGGGTTAGGGGATAGAATCTATAGTTCATACAGTATAAAAATCATTATGTCTATGGAGAGTCCTCATAATGATAGCTGCACCAACATGTGTGTGTGTGTGTTGTGTGTGTGTGTGTGTGAGTGTTTCAGTGTGTGTGTGTGTGTGTGTGTGTTTAGGGGTAGGGTTAGGGTTAGGGGATAGAATCTATAGTTCATACAGTATAAAAATCATTATGTCTATGGAGAGTCCTCATAATGATAGCTGCACCAACATGTGTGTGTGTGTGTGTGTGTGTGTGTGTGTGTTTAGGTTTAGGGTTAGGGTTAGGGGATAGAATCTATAGTTCATACAGTATAAAAATCATTATGTCTATGGAGAGTCCTCATAATGATAGCTGCACCAACATGTGTGTGTGTATGTGTGTGTGTGTGTGTGTGTGTGTGTGTGTGTGTGTGTGTGTGTGTGTGTGTGTGTGTGTGTGAGCAAGCTCAGCATGTCAGCCCCGAAGGGAAACCTGTGAATGTGTGTGTCACAGCTGTCAGATCCAAGCACATTTTGACATCCTCCTGTCTCGTCTTAGCTGCAGATGCTGTTTAATTACAGTTAATGAGGTTATTTAATGAATGACAAACACTGGATTGTGCTGTGAAGGGTGTGTGTGTGTTTCCTGTTGATTCAGCAGCATTGAGAGCAGGGCTGCGTTCAGCTGCGTGTGTGAGGCTGGGGGTGTGTGCATGCGTGCGTGAGGATGATCAAGTGCATGTGGACGCGTGAGTCGACAGGAAGGATGGCTGCTCACGTGTGAGCCACAGCGAGACGGCTTTATTTCATAGCAGAAAACCCTCAATGCGTTCTGCTGCATCGCCACTGAGATCCGCCAGCATGCCTGCAGAGCTTCAGGAGGTGAGTGCTGCCTTCCGCTCCATTCGTTTCCCTGTGACTGCAGCATGTGGAGGAGATGCTCGCATGAATGCGCTGGGCTGGACATGATGCGCTCTGGATGTTTCCACACACTGATGTGACTGCTGTAACATGCAGATGTGATTGCAGGGTGTGTGTGGATTCCTGTGACATTCATTCTGCTGGTAAACGGATGGAGTGATTTAAAGGCTTCTTGCATGTGACTAAACTGGAGCACTAAAGCAGAACATCATGTCAGACACACAGCTGTCACATGCCTTCAGCATCAAGTGTTGTGATAACATGTTTACAATGCAGAGGTTCTAGGAGCTGTCTAGTATTTGACTTGCAGCTGCAAGCCATCGATAATGTGCTGTGAGAATTAACCCTGGGAATGATGTGAAGCCTGCGCTGGGCTGGATGCAGCGTAACTTGACTGGCATACCAAAATGTGCAGCTGCAGCGTATGTGTTTAGTGACTGAGCAGAACTGCTACTGCAGCTATATTCAGATCATCGGCTGAAGTTTTTCATGTTTGAGGTGGCTCTCGCAGTCGCCCTGCATCTGTTGCCCTTGATTCCATCACATCAGACAGTATTTGATGATGTGAGCGTTAAACTGCGTGTCTGTCTGCCTTCAGAGCGTGTGCATGAGTGATTGACAGACATGCAGGTGACGGATAGATAGGGCTGTTTTCAGATCAGTTTAGTGCCATACTAGAGGTCTGCAAAACACAATCTCATCATGACCCATAAAATCTCCCATGAGCAAATGCCAGCTCAAAATCAGTCTTAAAGGTCTTAAAGTCAACATGAAATCAAAATTGACTCTATTTACTTTCTAAATACATGTTCCTGGTCTTACTGTGAATGATTCAAAACAGTTGTCATTTTTCAGCTGACTTCATTTAAAACCATCAGTTTTATAGATACAGGGATTGGATTATTAAAGAGTTTAGAAATTATATTTATTAACAGTTCCATTAGTGATTCTTTTAGTACAATCTTTTTAGGAAGAAATATTCGGAATTAAGCAATTCTTATTTGCCTTTTGCCAAATGATGAGAAAAGTTCAAATTTTATTCTCGTGCGACCCCGTGTCCAAATGTGTGGACATCGTATTTTGGCTTCGCTATACACAAAGCATAATTTAAAGGAATAAAACCGACTGAATACTCACAAGATGTCATTTAAGGGTTAAATTTCTGCCCCGAGTCGTGTGACACAATGACATGCCGTTGATTTCCATAAAGCGATCCTATGGACGCAGTGCCAACAAAAGTGCCTCTGTAAAGAAATTTCTTTAAGTTTTATCATTGAAACCTATTTGGGTGTAAAGAGGAGAGTCTCTAGTTTCATTTGATATGTCACTTTAAAAAATCCGTTAATTTTTTGTGCATCAGCGAGCTGATAAACATGATGTCCACATATGTGGACACTGGCACCACATTTCCTCAAAAGTTAAAAAACATGTTACATACAACATTAACACATCTGTGGGTCATTTTGCTTCATTTTAATATACATTTTGTTATATTTAATTTTGTTATCATCACTGTACAAAAGGATTCTCTTCATTAACGTTAGTAAATGCATTCCTATATTTACTGTGCATTATCACATTGAGAATAAATGGGTTCATCAATAAACTGGAAAATGTGTCTTTCAGAGACTTTATATGGAGTTAGGATGAATATAAGGTGCATTTCAAACTGTTCTGAGACCAGTGCAGACAGACAGCACACTGGAGGTTAAGTCATGCACTAAATAGGGAGCAAGGGAGCATCCTATAGCTCTCTATGCAGTTAAGTGCATTCACTCCTAAAATCTGATCAAAAGTTCAGTTTCAGGCTGCAGATGATGTTTGGATCACTCAACATGTTTGACAGACATGTGACAATGATAATCAGTACATAGATTCAGAATTTATAATGTATCATTTTATTTTAACATGATTGACAGTGATTGGATGATGCTGGACATTACTTTGAATCAGAATTAATTATGATAATTTCTGATGTAATGTCTGTAACACCTCAAAAACATGAATAATCAACACTCCTGGAAGCATAATCTGACTTTCTGACTTTCTATAGCTTGGTATTATTTAAAATTTCACAACTTAGTCCCGCTGTCCACATATGAGGACATCAATTATTAGGAAAACTATTTGTTCTAGATTTGTTGTTCTTTTTGCATGTTTATTAGGTGCTACTAGTTCCAAAAAAGGAAATGGAAAATGCACACAGCAGTCACTCTCGGGTCTCATGATTAACGGAACAGATTTGTGCAAATATTGTGTTCACACAGACTTTTTAAGTATTATTTGATTCATTCATTCATTTTTATTAAATACCACTAATTACAATGAAACTCATAATGTTTATCTTTAACTGCACATTGTCATTTACATCCAGAAATTACTCTGAATGCTTCAAGTCGGACATGAGTGACTCGCAAGACTTGTTTTTGATTCACTAAAAAGAACTGGCTGATAAAGTAATTCGTTTACTAGTCGCTTTTGCTGTAGATTGGAAAGAAACAGCTCATTTGGCAGATGCTTTTATCCAAAGTGACTTATAGTGCATTACATGTTAACATTTTATCAGTTTGGGTGTTCCCTAGGAATCAAACCCATGATCCTGTCGTTGCTAGCGCCATGCTTTACCGGTTGAGCTACAGGAACCCACAGTGTCCAAATATGTCCAAAACAAAAATAAAATGGGTTGCAAATGCAATTTCATGTTGACTTTAAACATGTGCCATTAAATCTGTTCCATGAAACTGATCAGCTATTGTTAAGGGTTGACAAATCAGTGTTGGATTTACGATGGAAATTCTGGATCAATAACTATGATTATATGTTGAAATGCACAGCATATTCGATCACGTCATTCCTAACATCTGCAGAGATCTGTTGAAGGCGGATGCTGGTTTCCATGGCATCACCATAACATCACATCTAT
The DNA here is from genome assembly GCF_019703515.2 of Myxocyprinus asiaticus. Taxonomy (NCBI): domain Eukaryota; kingdom Metazoa; phylum Chordata; class Actinopteri; order Cypriniformes; family Catostomidae; genus Myxocyprinus; species Myxocyprinus asiaticus. The sequence continues at coordinate 37,245,079 of NC_059386.1, read as the reverse complement.
CCTGATATCTGCTCTATTAATGCACGACCGTCGACTTCAAGTGCTTCGTCATGTGCTGTTGCTGTATGACTGAGATTCAGAGCTGCTGTAATGCACCTGACGTTGAGATCATTACTCAGAGAGATGGAGAGAGATTCATTCTGACAGACACACAGAAAGATCCAATTCACTCAAACACATGATGCAGGAAAATACCTTAATGTTTATATCTGCAGCAAAACAAGCAAATCATTACCAGCTTAGAAGAAGACAAAATCATTATGCAGAAGAGTCCTGAATCTGTTAACATGACAGACAGATTTAACACTGCTTATTGAGTTACTATGGTCCCAAAATGTATATAAGACACTTAAAAGTGAAGTGTGCAATTTTGGCGAACGGAACTGCAAAAATATACATTTACAACTAAATCAGAAACAGCTTAATACAGCTGAATACAACCCTTCATCTTCTGTTGGTTGAACAAACAGATTGTCGCTCCCCCAACTCATGCCATTGGTTGAGTCAGTGTTGTTGTGTGGGGTTGGATGGGTCGGCCAAAACAAAAACAATTTTTATAGCACCACAGAAACATAGTGTTTACTGTTTTCAAGAAAATTAACCAACAAATGGCTCACTTTCCATACTGAAATCTGATATTTGGGAGTATATGCTTTCACTGATATAAAAGTCGTCACATACTTAGACATACTGTATATGCAACATACTATATTTCAAAATAGTACTAAAAATGTCCGTTTTCATATATGTAAAATATTTTCAAATATGCTCAAATATATATTATAATATATAATATATATTAGTGCTGTCAGTCCAAAAAAATAAATAAATTGCGAATAATCACATACTTTTTTTTTAGTTAATCGCGATTAATCGCAGATTTTGAAAGTGCTGAAATGTGACACTATATATACTTATTTTCCCGTCAAAATGCATTTATTTCCACCTTAGGAAAGAAAAGAAAAGAAAAGAAAATTTAACATGATCCCAACATTTTCCAAGCAAAGCCTTCCACAGTATAAAGATAGAAATGCTCTAAAATATCACCAATTCAAGTAACATTAAACATTTCTCAAAGTCTAAGTGGGAGTTTGATTAACTGAAAGAACTAGTTTCCCCACATAGGATGAGTATTCATTGCAATGGACATTAAATCTCTTAAACTCTCATCCTCCACAATATTAATCTGCCGGTAGACTGTGACTATCTGCTCTCCTACAGCAATCGTGAAGCTGCGTTCATGATTCACATCAGAGCGTCAACGTCAGCGCCGCTTTTAACTCCACATGAAAAGCGCTTGCAGACAAAAACGTCTCATTCTGCATCTTGGTGATAGTTAAGACTTGACGTGCTTCTGTGGTAATTAAAATGTGCCTTACACAGGCTGCAAAGTACTTGATTTCTATCACAAATCTCATCTGAGCTTGTTTTATACTTTAAATAGCGTTAAGAGCTCCTTTCATCCTTGAATTATTTACCGACACAGCTGTTGTGTGTGTTTTTGTTACACGCATTATCTTTGACAGCTCTAATATATGTATGTATGTATGTAGTATGTACATATGTACTGTATGTATATTCATATATGGCCATATATTTCAGATTTGTGTATCGTTATGCGCATTATGTTTTGGATGAAAACTGCTGGATGGAAAAGGCTTTATTAGCACATTGTTTTTGCGATATTATGGTTATTCGCATAAATTAAATTCGCAACTTGGATGGAAACATAGTTTCTATGATGCTTTTAAACTTTCAAACCATCATTTGTTTGTTTGAGGGGCCTGACATGTCAACTTCTGACTCAACCAATGGTGAGAGTTAAGGGCGGTGCTATTTGCTTGTTTAACCAATGGCATATGTGGGAGTGTTTGGAAAGAATATCAAAGGAAGTGTTGTTTATTTGAAAGAAAGACAGCACATGCACTCTTAACCAGCAAAACATTTCAACAAAACCAGTTTAAGTTTGAAATGCTAAAACAATAGATGTAATGTTGATAATTAAGTCCTGTTGATCTAATGCAGTGACTTTCAGTTGTGGTCATAAAGATACATAGCGTCTGATTTATGTAATGCCTCTTGTTAGTAGTTCCAGTGCAAATGTTTTTTTGTGAAGTGTGTAAGTTGTCTCTTGAAAGCAGTGTGATGTGTTTATGAGGCTGTTTAGAAGATGCTCTCATGTTTAATTCACTGATGCTCTGGGAGGAAGTTCTGCATATTTTTCTTAAGACTGTTTGCAAGCGCCGCTTCTTCAGTCCACTGAGAATAATTGAGTGAAATTGCCGGATAGCCTGTATTTTATCACACTTTCATCAAAGGGCTTTACATTTGATCTCAAGGTGCTGTTTAATGTGCACAAGTTCATCAGGACACTGTGACAAGCACTGATGCCCAAAATCCATCTAAAACCATCAAACCAGACCAGGTTGGGAGACCAGTTAAGACTAGCAAACCTGCTTAGGCTGGGGTTTTTTCACCAGGGGTGCTGGTGTCCGCTCCATGGTTCTTAACTAGTTTAACCAGCAAGACTTTCTTGGTCAACCAGCTTCACCAGCTAATCTTGGCTGTGGTCCACCAACTAAACTGGCATGGAAATTCATGTTAGTCTAAGCTGGTGTTTTAAGCAGGGATGGTAAACAAAGCAAGTCACAATCTGTAAATACAAGCATTCAGATGACTTCTCTCTTGATTCTCATCCATGTTCTTGTCTTTGGTCCAGAAGAAGCCAGACTCTGAGAAACCACCGACCGAACCGTCAAATCCAGACACTAATGAACAGACAGAGGAAGCTCTTCCGGCGGACACACCGTCCTCAGACGTGTCCACAATCACCTCCAACCCTGGAAGCTCAGAGAACACTGACGCTCATGTACGTTCCACTCGAGAGGGTTTATAGAAAGATGTTTTTTGGCATTAAAAAAAAAAGAAAACATCTTTTTTTTTTTTTTAAATGGCATTTACTTAATTACTGGGTATCATTATGCAAATGCTATAAATAAAACAAAAGGATTAGAATATCTGACACTTTAATATTCCATATTACATAATACACTTAAATATTCATAATTTAGCTAGAGATTAAATAATTACTTTGAAGACCCTATGAATTTGCTTGACAAGTTTTCTTTTCTATGGTTGATGTTTACTGTTGAGATGGGACGTTGGTGTGGAACATATCGAATGGCTTATTTGTTTTTTAATATAGGCCCAGATGCAATCTGTGTGCGCAGAACTCCACAAAAAACATTTATAAATGTTCTATGCATTCCCCAGCCCTTGCATGTTTGTTTATTAAATATTAAGAAGGCTCATTTTACTTTCACTTGGGATGCACCGATATGAACAATTTTTACAGATGCCGATTTTAACACAAAAACTATAAGTCGATAATGATACCAATATTTTGCAACTTATCTTATTGTATCATTAGATCACTGTTTTACTTAAGAATGCTTCAAAAATGTACGAAGAGGTACACAAGTTTATACACTGTTCTAAAAATAAATAATTTCCATTGAACAATGGATCTGTTGAACACGACAAAAATTTAAAGAGAGCCACAATAAAAGATAAATAGACGATAAAAATGTGCAAAAAATGACTAAATATGATAACATGCTGATGAATGATATAAAAACGGTTAGTTTGTTAGTAGACATTTTTTGTAGAAATCTACCAAAAAACGAGAATGAAGTCCCTTTCAACTGTTCCAGAGTGAAAAAGTTATTTTTTAGTTTGTTATATACGAATGGTATATTTTTGGAATTACACCACTTCCTGTTGCCCAAAAAAATGAGACTTCATTGGCCCGGTTGCTAGGGAGGGTAGAGTCACATGGGGTAACCTCCTCGTGGTCGCTATAATGTGGTTCTTGCTCTCGGTGGGGTGCGTGGTGAGTTGTGCGTGGATGCCGCAGAGAATAGCGTGAAGCCTCCACATGCGCTACGTCTCCGCGGTAACGCGCTCAACAAGCCACGTGAAAAGATGCACGGATTGACAATCTCAGACGCGGAGACAACTGAGATTCATCCTCCGCCACCCGGATTGAGGCGAGTCACTACGCAACCACGAGGACTTAGAGCGCATTGGGAATTGAGCATTCCAAATTGGGGAGAAAAGGGGAGAAAATCCACACAAAAAAAAACAAAAAACAAAAATGAGGCTTCTCTCTTTTTAGTTGAACATGATAAGCATGTGCTTTGATTCTGAAGGAAACTGCTGCATCACACATTTCTTTGCCTTAATGCACGTTGTGGATAAAGCCTTCTGTGACATGCTGAAGACCTTTTAGACAACTGTATGTACTGTTCAGTATAATTACTACATATACAGTACATGCACGGCTAATCCAGATACAAGGGAAAATATTGAGGTAAAACAACATTTCTCAGTTGTTTCCAGGTCTTCACTGAATTATTGTTAGAAATTATGCCTTGATACAGATTTGATGCTGCCGGTTTCTGACCAAGAAGCAGATCTGTAATTAAAATAAATAATTAAAATATAATAATTAAATAATTATAAAATAAATATGAAATATGTTAGATGGCCAGATGTATTTTTGAAATATTAAAATATTTTTGAGGATATATATATATATTTTTTTTTTCTTTTGATATTTTTTTCATTTGTATCCCCTTTTCTCCCAATTTGGAATGCCCAATTCCCACTACTTAGTAGGTCCTCATGGTGGCGTGGTTACTCGCCTCAATTCGGGTGGCGGAGGACAAGTCTCAGTTGCCTCCGCTTCTGAGACCGTCAATCCGCGCATCTTATCACGTGACTCATTGTGCATGACACACGGAGACTCACAGCATGTGGAGGCTCATGCTACTCTCCACGATCCACACACAAATCACCACACGCCCCATTGAGAGCGAGAACCACTAATCATGACCACGAGGAGGTTACCCCATGTGACTCTACCCTCCCTAGCAACCGGGCCAATTTGGTTGCTTAGGAGACCTGGCTGGAGTCACTCAGCACGCCCTGGATTCGAACTCGTGACTCCAGGGGTGATAGTCAGTGTCAATACTCGCTGAGATACCCAGACCCCTGAGGATATATTTAATATTAAGAATACATTTATTGAAAAGATGTTATTTTATATAGGCTACTTATGATTTCTGTGCTGATAATTCCCCCAATTGGGGAAATGATTTTTTTTATATTAAAGTCACAAGACTCATTTATTTATAAAGCATTTTCAAACTACACTGTAGACCCAAAGTGCTGAACATTAAAACATCCATAAAATCACATCACACAATAAAATAAGAAATCAATGAAGAAAACAAAACCAAACATAAAAGCACTACACACAGTGTCCATCGAGCATTAAAAGCCAGTGAAAAAGAAACGTTTTTAAGTGTGCTTTATAAACAGAGATAGTAGTGGTGGATCTAATATCAAGTGGTAGACCATTCCACAACCTCGGACCAGCAACACAGAAAGTACGATTCCCTTTGAGCTTTAAGTGCGGCAGATCTTAACGATCTACATGATTGCTTATTATTTCTTATTTTGATTGAGGCAACTCCCTTATTCTGAGCGTGTTTTTCCAGACCAGGTCCCTTTTTTTCTTGTGAGAACACTGCAACTGGTACATCATCCACGCTTATTAACCGTTCTTTCATTTCATTCTTAATTAAATAAATCATGCAGCATTAATGTATATCATACCGATATCTCAGAAGTCAAAGTCTGCTGGTTTCAAAGCGTTTTGAATGGTTTCCCTCATCCTGTATATGTAAGTGCCGCTTTCACAACTGTCATGTCCATTAATGGCAGTTTTTCCGCATTAACGCGAGAACGAGACAGTAATGAACTATTACATGTTCTTGTGGCTATTATTATTTCTGGATTGTGCATTTGAATTCACAGTGTTTTTTACAAAGAGTTCTATTTTTAATTATAAATAAACCATCATTTTTTCATATCAGCATTTTCATGCTTATTACAGACATGCTGATGGTTTTAATTTGGTCAATAACTGGCCGATACATATCAGCAGCTAATACATCAGTGCAATCCTAATACTCACAGCTCCATTTAAGACATTTAACTTCTTCAACTCTGAAACATTTATGGGCTGCCGCCAACAATTTTTCGCTCTCAAATTTAAAAGCTCACCATTCACACACATACTGTGGAATAATTAGTAATTAATTAGTGCAACAAAATGATCTATACAGTCATGTTCTTGAGAATGAGAGCTTTCATTTGATATATGATATGTCTGTTTAAGTGCTATTTTAAAGACTTTCATATTCATATTAACATTTATACCACATAACCACTAGGTGGCGCTTATTTGCGACGCGGATGATTTCAGGCCTAATATAGTCATCAGAAGTGATGTTTATCTTTCAAAAGTTCAGATTCTAAGCTTTCAAACGATTCCACATACGCCTGATTTAAGTATACGAGGATTTGAGAATTTTAACCCTAAACTATTTTCGTGATATAGCGCCCCCTTTGGACCCGCCGGTTCTAGAGTTAAAGAGGTGAACTATGTTTAAATTCTTTCCGCAGAATTCCATAGATTTTACCTCGAAATCAGCGCAGAAAATGCAAAAAAAAAAAAGTAATAGACATGAACCATGATTTCAGTGACACTTGTTGATTGGAAACAAATGGTATTTATATTTACATTTATGCATTTGGCAGACACTTTTACCCAAAGTGACTTACAGTGCACTTATTACAGGGACAATCCCCCCTGGAGCAAACTGGAGTTAAGTGCCTTGCTCAAGGACACTGTGGTGGCTGTGGGGATCGAACCAGCAACCTTCTAATATAAAACAAATCAACCTTCTCTATAAAAATTGTATACACCTCTGAAAGCAAGATGATGTCATCAATATTTTTTCCTATAAGAGAAAAGACTGTAATTTTAAATGCATTTATCTGCTTCAAGTGCATTTTTTCAACTTTTAGGGGTACACTAGCATATAGATGAGCTCAAAGCTAATTGACATGAACTTAAAGCCACAAATCTCACATTTTCATTTCAAAGGATCATTAAATACTAAGTTTAGTTAGACTTTGAGAACATATAATAACACATTTTCTTCTGGAAAAAAAGGTACGTAGTTTATCTAAAATGAAACATAATGAGCCCGTCTGTTTGTTAATGTGACTGTAATTTGCACCTGATGGGGAAAGTATTGTGTTTTCCTGCTTTGTAGACTGAAAGTTCTGGCGTTGGGATGGAGAAATCATCCAGTCCTGATTCAGAATCAAACCCGCTCAGCAACAGCAGCTCTAATGAACAGGTTGTGTCAACTGGACTGAAGGTGATTGTTTTCACTCGTTAAACTACAAACACAGTTTTGCCTTCTGCATATCTTGCAACACTCTCCAGTGTCCATAAACCCACCGAAAACACCATAACATTGGCATTGCAACAACATACATCTCCCTTCTTCTCCTCTTGGTTTAGGAAATTTCATCATCAGGATTGGATGACTCTCAAACATCATGCCCAGATCAAGCAATGCCGCCAAATGCGTCGAACGAGACGGACCCGGCTCACCCTGAGCCCAGCGTGACCTCTGACACTGCTAATGAGAATGTCAAGGCTCATTCAGCTGTGTTCAACACTTTTAATAATCACAGCAGCGCTTTACTGCATGGATTCCCATTCCACCCGTCATACTCAAACCTGCCCGCCCGGAACTATGTACCAGAGAACTGCTACACCCTACCGCTACACCGCGACAGAGGCGGGCACACTATGCCAGCCTGTAACAGCGTGTCTAAAGGCGAGCAGGACTCTGGCGTATCCACCGTCAATCATCGGATCTTAGGTGGGACTCTTCATTTGAGACCGTCTCTGGATCTCAGTGCAGACGATCACCTCGGGCCGCTGCCACACCTGTATTTCCAGGATCTGTACAGGATGCAAACGCTCATTCCGCAGAAACGCGCCAGCACGGTGAGTCTGGACACGATTCGGAAGGACCCACGTTGGAGAGACCCAAACCTGCACGAGGTCATCGCCATGTTGAGTCACCCAATGGACCCGGTGAAGTCCAACGCGGCAGCGTACCTGCAGCACCTGTGCTACGAAAACGATAAGGTCAAACAAGACGTCAGGCAGCTCAGAGGGATTCCCATCTTGGTGGGGCTCCTCGACCACCCCAAACCGGAAGTCCATCGCAAAGCTTGCGGCGCGCTGAGGAACATCTCGTTCGGCAGAGACAATTTCAACAAGGTGGCCATTAAGAATTCCGACGGCATTCCGGCTCTGCTGAGACTCCTGCGGAAGACGAGCGACATGGAGGTCCGAGAACTCGTCACAGGTGTGCACAATCCCATAATTTTGAGAAGTACATAAACCCTGATGAAGCTGATGACCAGTATCTGTTGTGTTTTACAGACTGGTGTTCTGGTCCTCCACTGGTTTGTGCATCACTTTTAAACTTCTCAGGTTTAATTAAGGCTGGGCGATATAGCGAATATTTAAGATATGATTGCGATGATTTTAATGTGCTTTTAATTTGGCCATTACATTTAACAAAGAGCATCAGTAGACTAATTTCACGATCCTTCAGGGCTGCACAGTTAATCAAAATAACATCAATATGGTGATATGGCCATATGTGATTATTAAACTGCAAAAGGCTGCGATTAAAGACGGATAAAAGGGGCAGGAGCTCCAAACCGACATTAAAGATACAGGGAGCCCCTTACCTAACCCTTTTCCTAACCTTAACTGTGAGTGGAAGTTACGCCCCCTTTTGGAGTTGGCGCAATCCCCTTTTGGGGTAACCACGCCCCATTCTGGAGTAACCCCGCCCTCTTTTTGAGATTCTGCCCCCATTTGGAGGTCTCCGGCCTGCACCTATACCTACTTGGAATAATCAGGTGACACGCTGTTCTGTGCATCCACGAATGTTTTAGCAGTTCATGTGCATTGTGTAAGAAAAGTACTGCAGGTTCAAGCATTCACGTTATTATTAGTAGAGTTAGGGTTAGGTTAGGATTAGGTTAGGGTTTAGTAACAGCTACAAGTTATTATACAAATCTACAAGCACGGCACAGTATAAGATAAAAGGAGGAGATGACAGCGTTTCACCAGATGCTGAACATTGTAAACAGTCAAAAACACACTGCACTTTCAGTGTCAGAATAAAAGCTCCAGAGGAGGGTGAAGTAAATAGGAATAGAATACAAATCGAATACTCAGAATAAATCAATGATTATATCAGTAATAATATACCCTTGACTGGGTCCCACAGTAATAATTTAGTATTATGCAGTATTCAGCTGGGTTCCAAAAAATAAGTGAAGTAGTTTTTGTACACCTTGTTCATTAACAAAAAATGTTTTGGTAAAAATATATGAAAGTAAGTAATAGTTTTTATTAAGCTACTATTTATCATTGTATATGGAATATAAATATTAAAGTGCATATCAATAAGATCAAATTCTCCCTTGTGTTCATTTAGTGAAAAACTGTGGGAAACATGTCTTCATTGTTTTTAAATAGATATTTATTTAATGCCTTTAAAATATTGAATCTACTTGGCTACAATGGCTGTTAGGATGAAATGATTGTTCCTCTGAATTTAAATCAAATCACTTTTTAGCCATTCCACGGCAAATACATAATTATCGAGATATACGGTATATCAAATATTGTCAATAGGATGAAGAATATCGAGATGTAATTTTTGTATCAAAATCATCCAGCCCTAGTTTGAATTGAGTTTGTAAACAGGATGAAGAATTGTTAATTTGAATTTAAGGAAGTAGAATTAGTAAAATATAGTTTTTAATTTATATATTAATTCTATATTAATACTATATATTAATACAATATTTATACTATATTTAATTATTTAGTATGGGGCTGCAAAATGGTCTAGAAAATGTAAAAGATTTAAAAAATAATAATTTTACATTATTAGTGTTTCATTCTACTTTCTAAAGACTGCTCAGAAATCGAGAGATTAATCATGATTATTTTTAATTGACGGCCATAGTTGTTAACAGTGAGAAATATGCATGTATTTTTGTGATTAAAAATATTTCTGGAACATCTGATTGCTCACTGGTGTTTGTAAGATCATAATTCTGTAAAGCTGCTTCAGAATAGTATTTACTGTGGAAAGTGCTATAGAAAGAGTTGAATTCAGTGTTTATACATATAATGTTTATATTCAGGTTTATACATATAACATTATTATTGAAAAATAAATGATAAAAAGATACACTGTAAACGGTATACAAAGTAAATATAATATTTGATAGAAAATATATAAATAAAATATTTTGCTAACATGTTGTCTTTATAATATCACACTATGCTTCTCACAAAGTGAAAACAGCTCTTTAACCCTTTAAGCTCTGAAGGTGTTTTTAATGATTTCCTGTTTCAGTAGCATACCCAAACTTAAAGGCTTATAAAAAAAAATTATGATATAGATTATGATACATTCTGAGACTCAGTCTAAGAAACTGCTGAAAAACATTTAGCTAAAAATTTAGAGGTTTGCATAGCGTGCAGACATGATTTTAGTAATGAGATTTCTCAGAATGAGTTTCATTCTGTGCCATTTGAGTCATCATTGAGTCTGTGTCATATGTAACATTGTGCTTCATGTGGATTATCTAATGATCTATGCATCTGATTATCTTGTGTGTGGACTTGTTTGAAATATAATCACCTCCTCTAAGTATCTTCCTTTTCTGTTAAAGTAAATAAGCGAAAACGCGGCATATAATCAACACCAACATAATTATCAAAGGCATATTCTTAGCTATATTACTCGCTATATTTTTCACTGCGAGTAAAACAAATATGCTGGTCATATTCTAATCTTTGAGAGTTTTCCAACAACATATGCAGTGATGCAAACTACTCGACTTTCAGCTAAAGTCACCTTTTCTGGAGCTTAATTGCCCAAATTTTGTTTGCCTTAAAAAAATCACTTGAAAGGGTTACTTTAAGCTTAAACACTTTAAAAAAAGCCTTGTAATGGGGTAAGGGATGGGCAAGGAGGAGATGGGAACTGGCTGAACAGTCAACGTAAAGTTTAATTATATAAATTAACTTAAAACAACATAAAACATAAAGAGACACAGACACACACATCGTGACCACGTGTGTCTCTCTCTTTCGAACTGGCACTTCCGGCTCGTCTTTATCCCCCTCCCGGCTGATTAGAGCGATTCAGGGTCGCCCGTGTGTCCTCACGGCCCGGCCACGCCCTCCTCCTTGTCACACTTCCTCCATCGCCAGATTCAGGTTGGGAAAACCCCTGGCATGACACACTCCCCTCCCTTTCTGGAGGGGGGACGTTGCCCTTCCGGCCGTGCCTGCCAGCAGGTCTTCCCTGCCTTTCTGGAGCCCTGAGAGAGACGAGGGGAGGGAAAGGGGAGAGGGAAAGAGTGAGGCGGAGCGACAGAGAGAGAGAGAGAGAGAGAGAGAGAGAGAGGAGAGAATAAAACTTGCTCGCCGGTTCCCGGACACCTTGTTGCCCGGTCCTCAACCGCTCCAACACCCTCTGACGGATGCCAGCTCGCTCCTCCCTCGGTGGATGGCAGCGAGTCTTCCAGCCCCTGGCGGACGGAACCGCTCCTCCCCTTCTTCGGGAGCCTGCAATGGTTCCTCTGGCTCTCGGTGGCTGGCAGCTACCCCTCCGTCCCCAGGCACACGGCCGCGGCTGCTCCCCTGGCGGATGGCAGTGGCGAGAACTCCATGGCAGCGCATTCCTCTTCCCTTCCAGGTTTTGGCATCACTGCAGGCGGAAACGGCTGAACAGTCAACATGAAGTTTAATGATATAAATGAACTTAAAACAACATAAAACATAAAGACACAAAGACACACACAACACGGCCACATGCGTCTCTCTCTCTCTCGAACTAGCGACCTCCGGCTCGTCTTTATCCCCCTCCCGGCTGATTAACCCGATTCAGGGTCAGCCATGTGTCCTCACGGCCCGGCCACACCCTCCTCCTCGTCACAAGCTTTAAATACAACATACAAATAAACTGAAAATATACATCTGAAACACCTGCTATGACTTTCTCACCTTTTTCACCTCTCATGAGTTTGCATCTCTGATATGACACATGGCTATTTGATCAGTTTTTATTGATTACAATAATATGTACAATGCAATTTTATTTTTATAAATTATCAAAACGGAACACTTCTGATTTGTCTGCACATTTCAAAGCACTTGTTCAGTTTTGATCATAATATCTACATGCATTGGAAAGTAGAGCTTCTAAGCTTTCAAACGATACCTATTTTGTGTTGGTCATGACTGTAATTTTTAATATTTTTTTATAATATAATATACCCGCTGCCGGGCCCATCGGAGCTTAAAACAAGCTGCCATTATATTTATAAAGGGGGGTCCCTTGCAAAGTTTCTATTAATATATTTGGGGGTTCTTTGCATCAAAAAGTTTGAAAACCGCTAATATAAGACACAGACATACAGGCTTCTTCCAGAAACATTAAATACTGTTTTTATCTAAAAATAATGTGGTGCTGCATGGCAACGTTTTAATGGCTGTTCATTGTTTTGACAGTACTGAACTTGGTTTTAGTTGAGAAAATTTGGGCTAATGATCTTCTCTGTTGTATTCTCTTCCTGGCGTTCCAGTGTGCCAGTTCAATTTAAATTCACACTCAAAATGATAATGACCCTAAATGTTAAATTTTTAACAAGACAGACTTTGGTAGAAAAAAACATGCTGGTCTAAGCCGGTTCTTCAAACAGGGAAGTTTTATCTTCTCTTGGAATGTTTCTTCAGGGTCTTCTCTTGAGTTCTGCCTGTTGTTCCTCAGGAACCCTGTGGAATCTCTCCTCACATGAGCCTCTGAAGATGATCGTCATAAACCACGGACTGCAGACACTCACGGACGAGATCATCATACCACACTCGGGTTTGAGAGGCGACCCCAACGACCCCACCAGACCTGGAGATCCGGAGTGGAACACGGTCTTCAAGAATACTTCTGGATGTTTGAGGTTCGTCTGTAGCTCATTTCTCTTTGAATGTGGATCAGTTTCAGAGATGTTCACTCTCAGTTGTGTTTTTGCAGGAACGTGAGTTCAGACGGTGCAGATGCGCGTCAGAGACTGCGTGAGTGTGAGGGACTTGTGGACGCTCTGCTACATGCCCTTTATTCTGCTGTTGCAAAGAGAGACATAAATAACAAAGTAAGCATTAAAATAGATATTCAGGTCACGACACACTTGCACACCTGCAACGGATCTGATCATGAGCTAGAAACAGAAAACAAAATAACATTCTGCAGACATATACACACAAATTAATGATCTGTCATCATTTACTCACCCTCCAAACTTGTATGACTAACTTTCTTCTGTGAAACTTGCAAGCTTGAAAAAAAGGACAAAAACACCATAAAAGTGGTCCATATGGCCTTCCAAGTCTTCTGAAGCAATGTGATAGCTTTGTGTGAGAAATCAGTTCACACATGTGATGCATGAATGACGTCAGTGATGCTGTATTGGTTCTGACATGTCTCATAATTGATCACAATGTGCCAAATTTGAATTTTACAGAATCTGCTCTGTTATCTGTTATCTTTGTGCTGCTGTCTTTCAAGCTTACAATTGTGTTTCTCACCCGTTTTTGCAGTCGGTGGAGAACTGTGTGTGTATTCTACGTAACCTCTCCTATCACGTACACAAGGAGGTGCCCGGAGCCGAGAAATGTGATGTACAAGAAGCCAATCACACTGCGAAATCAGGTGGCCACCATAAGATGAAAGATGAGTCGGACTGCTTCGGTGGACGCACAACCAAAGGTCAGACATTTACTGAATCAATGGTAATCTCAATGAAAATGTCACTTGTAGCACTTTTAAAGTCAACATGAAATGAAAAAAATGACTTAAAACACATTCCTGGTTAAAAAAAAAAAATGTGTCTTTTGTAATCTTTCCGCAGACTCACATTCAGCTCTGACTCCATTCTGGTATGAATTGCTCACTTTTAACCATCCGATTAATTCTGGATGGGTTTAATCAAGTCCCGCCCTTCTTTTTTGTTTCTTAAGTATCCTGTTTCGCTGCAAATATGTTACATTACGGGAAATAAAAGGAGTTGCAAATGCCATTTCATGTCGACTTTAAAGTAAACCAGTTATCGAACCTTATATAATTATCTCATTTTTGTATGTGTTTATGCTGGACAGTGTCAAGTGGTGCACAGCTAACATGTGTTTGTAAAGAGAGAGGGGCGAATTCACTAAGCACTTCTGCACGTGATATTGTCAGCATAAAAACCTGCATCTGATACACTAACCACCTGCGATTAAGTGTAAGCATGTGCAGTCACCACTGAAATATTGCTGCGTGTCTTTATAGTATTTAAATGTCTATTTCATTATTTTTAATGCAAACACACTCCCTTTCTATGTAAATTAGGCTTGTTATTGATTGCGCTTCATTAACAAAACTCTGTGCTATTACCTAGCGGAATTAACATCTCGCTGTTACTGCCCGTGAAAAGCAGGCGGTAAACTGAATTTTATTTAAAATACGTGTTTTTTTACATTTTCTATCAATAATGGCTACAGTAATTCATCAAATAATGTTCAATGATGGAGAAGAGTGTTATAACCTGCATATATCCAGATGTTTGGCGTAGTCATGCACACTTTCGGCATGTTAACCCTTGTGCACTGTTCGGTCATTTTTGACCGAAATCAATTTGTTCCTTTAATAAAAATGGTATGCTTCATCTGAGTGGCTCGAGGCTTGATTACTTTTCCTACATTTGCCATCTGAACACACAAAAACTATTTGGACTGGATTCTATGAGTTTAGGCCATGTGACAAAAAGCCTTTTGTTGTTTTGCGGTCAAATTTGACCCACCATAGGAAATGAATGGGCGAGACTATGACACAGAGCTATTTATTTGAAATTTGTCAAATAAAACCAATAGTACAGCCAAAATGCTGACCACACAAAAACAGAAATGAAGGAGAAAGACTATAACAGATCCACAATGTAGAACATGTGCACTCACACACACAAACACACACAGGAATCAATGGGTGAGAGTATAACAAAGAGCAGTTTTTTGGGGAATTTGTCAAATAAAATCAATAATTCAGCCACATTGCATAACACAGAAATGAATGGGTGAAACCATAACACATCCTCAATGCAGAACACACACACACACAAATTAATCTTGTTACAACCATGAATGAATCAGTGGATCTCTGTAGCCATCTACTGGTTATTTTAGTCTTGACATGAATTTCAAGTCGTGTAATTGTTCCTTTTTTGCACCAGATGGCAGCAATCTGCCCCCAATACATCACACATTCTCATACTTTCTTCATGTTTCAACTTATAGAAGTGTAGGTTTTTACTGTTGTGAAATAAACATAAATTAGCTTTTTTTATTTTCATAAAAATAAAAAAGTTACACATTTAATGTTTTCGGTCAAATATGACCGTGAACAATACAAGTATGAGTCTAAAAGGAACAGTGCACAAGGGTTAAAGAGATAAACCAGGTGTCTGGATCACAGTAGTGGAGTGAAGCTGTACAGTCCAGATTATCCTCCGCTATATAGCGCTCAGAACCAACCCGCGAGATCGTAATTGCGCCGTGCAAATTGCATTCACCACAGATTTTATGGCCGCATTTGTGCTGTTGCCTGATCTGCATAATTTCTTTAGTGAATCGAGCACTAAATCAGCACAATGCATGCAAATAAAGCATAATTCATTCTTAGAGGATTTCCACCAGTATGTTAAATTCAGAAGATATCATGCAATAATCGACGATAATGTTTTGAAGGTCATAGTACACATTCAATAGCCATTTCTTAATCTGGTTTGGTTATAAAATGCTGCATTTGAAATTAGAGGTCGACCGATAGCAGTGTTGGATAAGTTACTCTAAAAAAGTAATTAATTACTAACTACTAATTACATCGCCTACAGTGTAATTCGATTACTGTACTAATTACTCTGTCTGAAAAGTAATTGCATTACTTATTACTAATTACTTTCTAAAACCCTGATCAATCTCAATCAGATGAAAAACACTAGGATAGACATGAAACTGTTCTTTTAATTCTTTCAATTAAATCATATAAAATCAAATAAATTATTCATAAACTGGCCAAAGAATTTAAAGGGCCGGTGTTAAATTAGAAAACATACATTTTAACATAAGACATAATATTTCAATTTTAAATTCACTATTGTTTGATATAGAATTGTTCTATAGTCTATACAGTAACTGTAATTATATTACTGAAAAATTAAGAGTAATCCCTTACTTTACTTTTTTCAATGAAAAAGTAATTACAGTAATTAATGCATTACACCCAACGCTGACCGACAGTGGATTTTGCCGATACCGATAACTAAGGTGGTGGAAAAGGCCGATAACCGATTAATTGGCCGATAGTTGTTAAAAACGATTTATAGAATGATTTATAAAAAATGTCTTTAAAGTCTCTCTTTATTATGCGCTGACGGGGCATGTTTCCACATAGTCGCATTTTCGTTGCATGCCCTCACTTCAATTTAGATACTTGATTATCTCAACAATATATGCAGGATGAATATATGGATGAATATTGTCAATGATGAAAGATTGAGGAACATGGAGGGATAAAAAAAACAATTGGCAACTATCGGATATATCGGTCTACCTCTATTTGAAATGTGACGTACTCCACTGCATGCATGTGTGCTTTAAACAATGTTTGTTTTGTGTTTCATGTCTGCTGTGGTGGTTTATCTGCAGAAGAATGGTTTCATCAGTGTAAGTGTGTCTCTGGTTTGTCTGAATCTGTAGTGAGTTGTGAAACCTTGATGCAGTTATTCCAGTCACACACACACACACCATGCATTCAGCTCTCCCACTCAACGCCCACTGCACTACACCACACACACACACACACACACACACACACTCACACAAACAGCAGCTCTTGTTGTTTGACATGAGTGTGTGTGTATTGTGTATTCTTCAGGCAAACGACATGCAGTGAGTGAGAAGAAGAGCTGCAATGTTGATCTGCCCAAGAGGAGTTTACCCATGAAAGGTGCAGCATTTGATTTCATTTACATCCGGCCATATTCCACACTTCCACCATCATCCATACTTCATTTAAAATCTATCTTACAAGAAAAAAATATCTCTTATTTTAACTCTGTATTGGCTCAAAAATAGGCTTTGCAAAATTATTTTAATTTATTAAATATTTTATTTATTATGATTATGATTATTATTTATGTCATTTTGTGTATGATTTTTATTTATCAATTTTTGTGTACAATTTACAACAACAAAAAAACACAAAAAAGAAATGAAAAACACAACAGCTGGACTTTCTCATGTACCAATACAAAGAAATAAAGTCGAGAAAATACAAGATTCAGGATAGGATAGCTTTACACAATAGAGGACAAAATACATACAATTATTAACATGACTTTGGCTGAAATTTTGTAAATGCATACACAACAGCAGAAATGTCATTTATCAGCCTGACACATGGATCAAACACTGAGCTTAATGTAATCGTTATATTATCAATTGTCAAATACTGTAGAGTTTGATGGCACGCATGAATTTTGATATCAACAACAAAAGATTTGGGAAGTGATTTCCCCTCCCTTTTAAAAAGTGACAAGTCTATACATTTTTGCTATCCTATCTATCCTATCACATATTTTTTCGATCATTTACAAAGGTGTCAAATTTTACAGTTTACGCATGGAGCCACATTGAGAGCCCCACATCTCTGGAATTTAACCATATAGCACCTTAAAAATTAATGTACAAAAAGCTAAGTTTGTTCTGAACCAGAATCTAAAAGGATTTTAAAATATTTTTAATACATCTGGAGTTATAGGCACTCCAACTTTGGAAAAATGACACAAAATAGTGCTTTTCCCCATTTTTGGACTCACGCCATTGGCGTATAATGCAACAAGAGGTGCTGAAGTCAAATGATATTGGTAATAGATCTACCAATCTCTGTGTAAAAATAAAATCATGATTCTGACACCTTTATAAGATTATTATTTTGACCTGCAGTTTTGCTCCAAAACCATACATGAAAATTGTCAAGGACTGTATATTTACACTATGTGCACATAGCCCATCTTGTTGGCAGAGGCTATTTACACTAACTCTACCCACCACTGCTCAGACCAAACTCAAGACAGCAACGACAGATTTATTTGGGGCAACTGCTGATCAGATGAAGGTGGGCATTTATGAATTTTTCATGATGGGGCAGAGACATTAAACCGGTTAACGGGTTAGACATTTAGTGGATTAAGAGATTGTATAACTAAGTGACTATTTGCACTCCAGTAGTCTGGTGGAAATACAGGATTTTATGACAAACTGCACCCCCATTTACAGCTGTAGTAGCTCTGGCTGTAATGATGGTAAGTGTATGTGTTGTCATGCTGGAGATCCGGGTTTGAATCCCACCCCTTGACATACTTTTTCCAATGTCTCTAATCTTAATATTTCCTATAATACTACTTGTAGTAATAATAAAAGAGATTCCTCACAGTGATTTGGTCACAGTGAAGGTCGGGGAGTTGAGAGAAGGATTTGATCCAGATAAAATTAACCGTGGTTTTACTGTAGTAATATTGTAGTAACTATGTGTTTTGGTGTACTGATGTACTAACCATGGTGTTACTACAGTAACATGTTAATAGTAGTTAATAGTAAACATGTTTGTTTTTGTGGTTACTATGATTTTACTAGAAAAATACCATGGTGATACTGTGGTTACTGTAGAAAAACCATGGTTAATTTTTTGGGGGTAGGGGTTGGTGTAGGGTGTCTGTGGGACTCCCAATAAACACAATAAAAATGCTGCAGTGATGCATGTATGTTAGTATTTAAACAGGGGTGTAAGAGTATCTACCACTATTTGTACTAGAGTGCACAAAATATGCTTTTTGTTGCTTTTTACTCTTAGTGCAAATAGCACTTTGACCTCCATCTGCAAAATAATGGATTACTCAGTAAATATTGATAATGACATTTCATATTTTGCTCAAATCATCATTCATGTTTATCTTCCCTCAGAAAAAGTATTAACAAAATAAAACCATTTTTTTGATGTGGAATAACCCAGCAATCCATTCAAATGTCAAACATTACCATGAAACATGTTTTTTAGATGATTCCATGAAACATCAGTGTTATGAATCATGAATGTTACTGGAGGCTCAGATGTTCAGATGTTTGTGGATCTCTTCCGCAGGCCTGGAGCTTCTGTACCAGCCGGAGGTGGTGCGACTTTATCTGTCACTCCTCAAACTGAGCCTGAACCACAACACGCTGGAGGCCGCGGCCGGAGCGCTTCAGAACCTGTCTGCTGGACACTGGGCCGTGAGTGGAAAGAGAGAGACAGAGAGAATGTTCTTTTAAAAGGGTCACTGATAGTGTAGTTTCAGACCTGGACCCACCCACAGTCTGTTCACTGACTCTCAGATGTATGTTGCATACAAACCTGGAAATCACTTTCTTGATCTGGCAAGCTCAAATCTGATTAACTGGCTTTATGCAACTTTGGGAAGTAAAGGATAGGGTATATCGTGCTTAGTTTATTCTAAGACTTTTCGATGCATGCGCTCTACAACTCAACAGCAGGCGCATGCGCCAACAACATGCTTATGCTGTGTTCCATTTTACTCTGAAAGCTGAAATTTCCAACTTCCTACTTGGAAAAGTGCAATGGAATGGCACTTGAAGTCAGACTTCCTACTTTAGAAAAGTCAGATTTCATGCAGTTGCATGACGTCACACAAGCCTGTCAGCACCCATGAAGATTAACATCTCATGTTACCCCATGTGACTCTACCCTCCCTAGCAACCGGGCCAATTTGGTTGCTTAGGAGACCTGGCTGGAGAAACTCAGCACGCCCTGGATTCTCAGTTGCCTCCGCATTCACTTCTAAGCAAATATATGCATCACTGAGTCAAAGTTCTACATGATCATAAAACTTGTTTGGCAAACGTTTAGAGAGACTGTTGTGAAAAATATGGTACATTATCATCCTTTTTTTTGTTGTTTTTTTTTTTTCAATTTGGAATGCCCAATTCCCAATGCGCTCTAAGTCCTCGTGGTGGCGTAGTGACTCGCCTCAATCCGGGTGGCGGAGGACGAATCTCAGTTGCCTCCGCATCTGAAACCGTCAATCCGTGCATCTTATCACGTGGCTTGTTGAGCATGTTACCACGGAGACGTAGTGCGTGTGGAGGCTTGACGCTATTCTCCGCGGCATCCACGCACAACACACCACGCGCCCCACCGAGAGCGAGAACCACATTATAGCGACCACGAGGAGGTTACCACACGTGACTCTACCCTCCCTAGCAACCGGGCCAGTTTGGTTGCTAAGGAGACCTGGCTGGAGTCACTCAGCACCTGGATTCAAACTCGCGAATCCAGGGGTGGAAGTCAGCGTCTTTACTCGCTGAGATACCCAGGCCCCATTATCGTCCTTTTTGATAATCCTACACCGGTAGAACATTGCACAGCATAATTTTTCACCCTGAGTTTGGTTGCAATGAGATTTTATATTAGGTATTATATCAGTATGCCTGAAAGCAGATTTGTTTACAAGGTATCAGGTTGATACAATGAGCACTTTTTGAGGAAGAACTAGCCATGGATTTGACAAAGTTTGTCAGGTTAGTGACATCATATCTGAATATGAAGATATGAAGAGTTTTGTTTGAGGCACTTAATATCCACAAGCAGAACTGTATATTTCACATTGTTTTCTGAAGTTTTCCATCAAATAATCAGTAATTGCTGTATTACTTTTAGGCAGACAGAAATTCTGATCACAACATCAACATCAAATGCTGCAAAACTGAAGGGACGGCCCTTTACAGTACTTATGGACAGTGACCCAAAACATACTGTGAAAGCAACCAAAGAACTTTTCAAGGCAAAGAAGTGGAATATTCTTTAAAGGTTGATTCAGTCACCTGACCTCAACATTATTGAACATGCCTTTTCACTTGCTAAAGACAAAACTGAAAGCATAAAGACACACAAACGTGCAGCATCTTAAAACAGCTGCAGTAAAGGCCTGGCAAAGGATCACTAGGGAGAAAACCCAGAATTTGGCGATCTCAATGGGTTCCAGACCTCAGACAGGCATTCACTGCAAAGGATTTTCCACCAAGTTTTAAAAATGATCATTATATTTATGATTATGTTAGTTTGTCCCAACACTTATGGAGAGCACTGTAGTGTATATTGTAAGTGCTTAGTGTATAGTGCGTCATTTTGGACACAGCTTAGAAGTTTAGCGCTGTGAGTCTACTAGAGTTTTGTCTTTATTCATGAGACTAGTTAAAATATCTTTTCAAACTAAATTTTAAAGAACATTGCTTTGAAGTAAACATGAATTGAAGGCTCATAATTAAACGTCTCTCTTTTCTCAGTGGTCCAATTATATCCGTGCAACTGTGCGTAAGGAGAAAGGTCTGCCGGTACTCGTCGAGCTGCTTCACTCTGATGCGGATAAAGTGGTGCGAGCGATCGCCATCGCACTGAGAAATCTCGCCATCGACCACAAAAACAAAGATCTCATTGGTAAGATCAGATATTACACTGCAAAAAAATGTATTATTTGTCTTGTTTTTCAGTTAAAAATATCTAAACATTATTTAAAAAAAGATACTTAACCCTTTGAGCTCTGACGGTGTTTTTAAAGATTTCCTGTTTCAGTGGCATACCCAAAATTAAAGGCTTATATCTCGATAAAATATATATAATATCTCTTATATCTCGACATTATTATTTTTCTGGTTTTTACATTATATATCTCAGGGTGTAAATAAGGTGGCTCTGAAAAACAGCTTTTGTTTTGTTCCCAATCATGTCAACTGTATCTGAGAAATGTTTTTGTTGATATGACAAAGCAATCAAATGTTATAGCATTACAAAATAATTTATTATAGTGTCCAAAAACATCTCCAAACAAATAAAACATAATAATTGTACATAAGAACTAATTACACATGCAAACACAACAATGACTAAAGGTTTGCATAGCATGCAGACATGATTTTAGTAATGAGATTTCACAGAAAGAGTTTCATTCTGTGTCATTTGAGTCATCATTGAGTCTGTGTCATGTATTTGGCGCCATCTCCTGGTGGTCATATGTAACATTGTGCTTCATGTGGATTATCTAATGATCTATGCATCTGATTATCTTGTGTGTGGACTCGTTTGAAAGATAATCACCTCATCTAAGTAACGATATGTGATATTTTATGTTCTGTTTTATTTTTCATTAAGTTGTAAGTGAAAACGTGACATATAAGTAACACAACATAATTATCAAAGACATATACTTAGCTATTACTCACTGTATTTTTGTCCAACAACATATGACACATGGCTGTTTGATCAGTTTGATGTTTTTAATGATTACAATAATATGTACAGTGCAATTTATTCATAAATGATCAAAATGAAACCCTTCTGATTTGTCTGCAAATTTCAAAGCACTTGATCAGTTTTGGTCATAATGTCTACATGCATTTTAAAGTATTTTGTGTTGGTCAAGACGGTATTTATTAATATATTGACAATATTTTTTATTTACTGAGCTTAGAGGGTTATAGAAATTAATTATTTTTTTTTACACATAAAAGTCTAACTAAATTTGGTTATTAGAACCATGCTTAAAAAAGCAACAAGGGAGTAAGAAAAATAAACTTAATTCAACATACAGTATATTTTCAGAAAACATATGCGATAATATATTAATGCGATAATGCGATTTTAATGCATAATAATAAAAAAAAAAAATGTTTTATTTAGACTGTCTCAAACAGAAAGCATCAGTATCATTAGTTAGTATGTGTGATGGATGTTACAATGACCTCAGGTTGACATTATGTGTGCCACCCGATCAGGGAGTTATGCCATGAGGGATCTGGTCAGTAATCTGCCCTGCGGTCAGCAGCGACCCGCCAAAAACCTGGAGGGAGACACGGTGGTGGCCGTTCTGAATACTATACTGGAGATCATCTCTGAAAACCTGGAGAATGCAAGATTCCTCATTCAGGGACAGGGAATCCAGAAACTTGTTTCAATCAATAGAACCAGGTGATTGTATGGAATAACTGCTTTCATGTTAAAACACAGGATTTGTAATCAGTGTTATTGTAGTCTGATTGATACATGTTTGTTTATTTCCGAATCTTTCAGCCAATCAGTGCGTGAGACCAAAGCTGCATCACATATTCTGCGGACCATTTGGGCGTATAAAGACCTGCGACACACTCTCTGTAAAGCCGGCTGGAATAAAACTCACTTCAAGGTACCTGCCCTATATTACAGACTTTAATACAGCTTAAAACAATCAATGCTGATTTCACAGCCATATTTATTAAAGGAATATTCTGGGTTCAAGGAGGGACGAGTCTAAATAACTTTTTGTTGTAATCAACATTATGTCTCAAATGCTGTTGATTGAGCTTCAGTTGTATTGAACCAGGAAAATTCATTTAAATTAATTTCAGAAAATAATTAGCTAATAATGAGTATTAATCTGGTTTTCAGCCGGCCATATCTGGGCTGCCAAAAAAACTGAAGACCACAAAACAAGGCAATGATGACATCACACTGCCCTTAATGGAGAAAAACCAAGGTCAACAGTACGCTGTGTGTGCGTGATGCACTTTATTTAAGACAGTTGGTATTTGCAGTATGCATGCATTAATGCAGTGGTGTGTGTGTGTGTTTCTGATGCAGACGGTTACTGCACCGTTGATCAGACAGAGAGAGTTGGAGATTCTCTGTGCCATATGATCGAACGGGAAACATTTCAGGTAGATTCTCTTGTTGTGTTTGAGCCGATTTACACTCACACTTTACTCACTTCATGCATCTTGATTTATTAGTTTGCTTCTGATCTCATTGGATAATTATCTACTATTCCTGCACTATATAGAAATATAAAGAAAATCAGTTCTGTGAAGACAATAATGTCACGTGGTGAAATTATGCAATAATTGATGTAGTTAAAATTGCTTTAACAATTGCAGTACAAAAGGCAACAGCTGTTCTGCATTTTCTGTCGTCTTTGGGCTCCCAAACTTCTGTATGTTTATATACTGTGTGCTGTAGTCAACCACTTGCAATAGTTTTGTGTTCACCCGCAATAGTTTTGCGTTCCCTCTCAATAAGTGTTTCATGCCCTCGCAGTAAGTTTTGCGTTCCCTCACAATAATGTTGTTTCCTCACAATAGTTTTGCGTTCCCTCTCAATAAGTGTTGCATGCCCTCGCAATAGCTTTGCATTCCCTCACAATAGATTTGTGTTCCCTCAAAATAGTTTTGCATTCCCTCGCAATAAGTTTTGCATTCCCTCTCAATAAGATTTGCGTTCCCTCACAATAGTTTCGTTTTGCGTTCCCTCAGAATAAGTTTTGCATTCCCTCACAATAGCTTTGTTTCCTTACAATAGTTTTGCATTCAGTTTTTCGCTCCCTCACAATTTTTGCATTCTCTCGCAATAGTTTTGCGTTCCCTCGCAATAAGTTTTGCGTGCCCTCGCAATAAGTTTTGCCCTTAGTTTTGCGTTCCCTCACAATAGTTTTGTTTCCTCGCTATAGTTTTGCATACTTTTACAATAGTTTTGCGTTCCTTCACAATAGTTTTGCATTCCCTCGCAATAAGTTTTGCGTTCCCTCACAATACATTTTGCTTTCCCTCAGAATACTTTTGCTTTCCCTCAGAATACTTGCAGGGGAAGGCAGGGGGCAACCAATAATCCACTCAGCAGTCTGGACTGTCCTTTGTAGTCTTCTGATGTCCGATTTTGTGGCTGAACCAAACCAGACAGTTATTGAAGTGCAGAGGACAGACTCAATGACTGCTGAGTAGAACTGTATCAGCAGCGCCTGTGGCAGGTTGAACTTCCTCAACTGGTGAAGTAAATACAACCTCTGCTGGGCCTTTTTCACAATGGAGTCAATGTGGGTGTCCCACTTAAGGTCCTGTAAGATGGTAGAGCCCAGGAACCTGAATGACTCCACTGCTGCCACAGTGCTGTTCAGAATGGTGAGGGGGTTCAATGTTGGGGCGTTCCTCCTAAAGTCCACAATCATCTCCACTGTTTTGAGCGTGTTCAGCTCCAGGTTATTTTGACTGCATCAGACAGCCGGCTGTTCAACCTCCCTTCTATATGCAGACATATCGTCATCTCGGATGAGGCCGATGACAGTGGTGTCATCTACAAACTTCAGGAGCTTGACAGAGGGGTCCTTGGCGATGCAGTCATTTGTGTACAGGGAGAAGAGTAGTGGGGAGAGCACACATCCCTGGGGGGTACCAGTGCTGATTGTACAGGTGCTGGAAGTGAATTTCCCCTGTCTCACAAGCTGCTGCCTATCTGTCAGAAAGCTGGTGATCCACTGCCAGATAGAGGTGGGAACAGAGAGTTGGTTTAATTTAGAGAATAGCTGGGATGATGGCATTGAAAGCCGAACTGAAGTCCACAAAAAGGATCCTTGCATTTGTCCCTGGTCTGTCCAGATGTTGCAGGATATGATACAATCCCATGTTGACTGGATCATCCACAGACCTGTTTGCTCGATAAGCAAATTGAAGGGGATCTAGAAAGGGTCCAGTGATGTTCTTCAGGTGGGCCAACAACAGTCTCTCAAATGACTTCATGACCACAGACGTCAGAGCGACAGATTTGTAGTAATTAAGTCCTGTGATTTTGGGTTTCTTTGGGACAGGGATGATGGTGGAGCATTTGAAGCAGCAGGGAACTTCACACTGCTCCAGTGATCTGTTGAAGATCTGTGTGAAGATGGGGGCCAGTTGGTCAGCACAGGATTTTAGACAAGTGGGTGAAACACCGTTTAGGCCCTGTGCTTTCCGGCACACATCATCTTCACAAGTCTTAAGTGCAGGTTGAGTAGCAGGAGGAGGGAGGAGGGGGGGTTGCAAGAGATGTTGGTGTTGGTAATTTGTGTGAATTGAAGGTCAGAGCGGGTGTGCGGTGTGACACTGGGCTTTTCAAATCAACAGTAAAACTCATTCAGGTCGTCAACCAGTTGTTGATTCCCTACAGTGTTGGGAGATGGTGTCTTGTAGTTAGTAATGTATTTTAGGCCTCTCCACACTGATGCAGGGTCACTAGCTGAAAACGTATTTTTTAGCTTCTCAGAGTTGCTTCTTTTAGCCATTCTAATCTCTTTCATCAGTCTGTATTTGGTCTGATTGTACAAGATTTTATCCCCACTTCTGTAAGCATCCTCTATGGCCTGACGAAGCTGCCTGAGCTCTACTGTAAACCATGGTTTGTCATGGTTGAACTTTAAATAAGTCCTAGTAGGAATGCACATATCCTCACAGAAACTGATATATGATGTAACATATGTACAGCATGTACAGCTACAAAAACACTCCAGTTAGTGCAGTCAAAGCAGGCTTGTAGTTCCAGCTCTGCTTCATTGGTCCATCTTTTTACAGTCTTTACTACAGGTTTAGCTGATTTTAATTTATGCCTGTAGATCGAAAGAACATGAACCAGACAGAGTTTTTCAAGCTAAGCTCCTTAAACAAATGGATGAGCAAGGCCCCGATCCAGAGCTGTTCAAAAAGCTCCACACTGCTACATATTTGGTGCTGCAAGTCACAAAAGTACTGCTCAGGCCATCGGCAAAGCGATGAACAGCCTGATATACTACGAATATCAAGGTTAAAATATGGTTATTTTAGTAAAACCATGGTAAATTTATTACGAGGGCATGCAAATCTATTTCATACTTGACCTGCATTCAGGACTGGAACTATCCATACAATAGGAAAAATTTTATAGAATATTAAGGAACAGAGTTGATGTCATGAATAAATGCTGATGTCTTCTTGTGTTTCTTGAAGGGTGTAAATGACAAGAGACATTTCATCAGGAGCAGTAGACCAGCGGTGGGTTTAGTGGAGGGAACGCCACAGCCGATGGACTCATGGGTCTGATCGCCCCCCCCCCCCCCACGGTAACTGCATTATTATTAGCACACCAAGTCAGTACTTTGGCCTTTGAAATGTTTTATTGGTGACATAATTTTCTTTTTTTTTTTATTTGACTTATTCATGATAAATCTTCACTTTTATATTGAGATTTTTTTTTCTTTTTTTGATAATTTTCTGTTTCTCTTTGTAGGTTGGAGAACCACTTTTTCATCACTGTATCAAATGAGAGATTCAACACCATATCAGAGCTGTGAAACAAAACAATAGACTATTAGATTTCAGAGCACTTGAGTCAATATGGGTGTCCAATTCATTCTGAAAGTGGAATTTTATTCTTTGCTGCTTTGGCAATCTTCACTGTTAAATTTAAGAAACCCTAAGAGATAGTTTATATATTGTATGATCTAAGGCTTGTTTAAAATTTGAGAATACACCACATTACGAGCATCGGATTTCGTTTCTGTTGTTTCGTTTTTGGTTTGTTGATGAGTCCCTAAATTGTATAAAAGTGTTCCAGATAATTTTACAATCACTCACAGAGAATTTCAGCTCTATATCCAATTTTTTGCACAAAAGAGATGAAGTCATAACATATTATAATGAATATAACTAAGTTATTATGAGACTCATAGTCTACAGGAAAAATAGAAATTGTACCTATTATAGAATATATCAGAGATTTCTCTATTCATACTAAATTTGTTTCATAACAATTATTTAATTGCTTGGAAAAATAAAAACAACACGTTTTATCTCTTCTTAATCAATCTATATCTTTTCGTCATGCCTCCAACAGAAAATAAAATGAAATAAAAATAAAACAAACTTATTCTGGCTTTCTGTGACATGTAATTCATCATCCAATAATAATAACGCACTCAGGATTATTATACAGTCGAAACATTGTCATAGGCTTGGGAAGTAGGGGTGCTGCAGCATCCCCTGTTAAGTGCTGTCAAACCGTCATATTCTGTGTTAATCTCGTTAACGAAATTAATGACGATTGATAAGGGGTATTTTTGTTATTTCCGCAGCAGCGGCCAACCCCAAACCTCCCAGCACCATCCCAAACGCCCCTCGTCCATCTGCCATCCGCAGCACCCCCTGTTCAAAATCTGTTCCCACGGCCTTGAACGTTGTGAGTGATTCAGATGAAAGGACTCAATTCTTACAGTCACAGTTTGAAGTGTTTGTAACGTGTTCATTTGAGTCGCTTCACTGAAACTTTAGATGCTGATCAGCAGAAATGAGTGAAAATCACAAATCAACAGCGAAGAATGAAGGCAACTTGAGGAGAAACTCTGCAGGTTTAAATGCTGTGCAACATTATTCATTCGTATTCATATTTACATCATAGTTTGTAATAGCTTACAACAAGCATTAGGCCTATAGTACATTCAGTTTTATATTAATGTTCATTTTAAATAATTAACAACATTTACATTTATGCATTTGGCAGATGCTTTTATCCAAAGCGAATTACAGTGCACTTATTACAGGGACAATCCCCCCAGAGTAACCTGGAGTTAAATGCCTTGCTCAAGGACACAATGGTGGTGGCTGTGGGGATTGAACCAACAACCTTCTGATTACCAGTTCAGTGCTTTAGTCCACTATGCCACCACTCCATTTAGATAAACAGTAAAGCTAAACAGATCAGTAGTTCATGTTCATTCAGATATGAGTAGCCTATATATATTAATATGAATATATGATTCACATATTTTAATATGTTGATCAATGACGTGACGTCTAATAAATTATTCAAAAATACATTACTGGGGCTTAAAGTAAAAAAGTCATGTGGTGTAACCCACATGTAAGTATTTTGTTGTCATGTGACAAAAATCATAAAACAGAAATCTCTTTAGACACACAAGACTGTGTGAAGTTTTGAAAGCAAATCATTATATTGTCATATCTTTAAATATCAATATGACATTTGTATGAAAATTGCACATTTTGTACAGGTCATTTGGTGTAACCATGAGAAAACCTCTTGATATTATTGACTTACAAATTCATGATATTTGTAAACATATATACAGGTGCATCTCAATAAATTAGAATGTCGTAGAAAAGTTCATTTATTTCAGTAATTCAACTCAAATTGTGAAACTCGTGTATTAAATAAATTCAATGCACACAGACTGAAGTAGTTTAAGTCTTTGGTTCTTTTAATTGTGATGATTTTAGCTCACATTTAACAAAAACCCACTAATTCACTATCTCAAAAAATTAGAATATGGTGACATGCCAATCAGCTAATCAACTCAAAACACCTGCAAAGGTTTCCTGAGTCTTCAAAATGGTCTCTCAGTTTGGTTCACTAGGCTACACAATCATGGGGAAGACTGCTGATCTGACAGTTGTCCAGAAGACAATCATTGACACCCTTCACAAGGAGGGTAAGCCACAAACATTCATTGCCAAAGAAGCTGGCTGTTCACAGAGTGCTGTATCCAAGCATGTTAACAGAAAGTTGAGTGGAAGGAAAAAGTGTGGAAGAAAAAGATGCACAACCAACCGAGAGAACCGCAGCCTTATGAGGATTGTCAAGCAAAATCGATTCAAGAATTTGGGTGAACTTCACAAGGAATGGACTGAGGCTGGGGTCAAGGCATCAAGAGCCACCACACACAGACATGTCAAGGAATTTGGCTACAGTTGTCGTATTCCTCTTGTTAAGCCACTCCTGAACCACAGACAACATCAGAGGCGTCTTACCTGAGCTAAGGAGAAGAAGAACTGGACTGTTGCCCAGTGGTCCAAAGTCCTCTTTTCAGATGAGAGCAAGTTTTGTATTTCATTAGGAAACCAAGGTCCTAGAGTCTGGAGGAAGGGTGGAGAAGCTCATAGCCCAAGTTGCTTGAAGTCCAGTGTTAAGTTTCCACAGTCTGTGATGATTTGGGGTGCAATGTCATCTGCTGGTGTTGGTCCATTGTATTTTTTGAAAACCAAAGTCACTGCACCCGTTTACCAAGAAATTTTGGAGCACTTCATGCTTCCTTCTGATGACCAGCTTTTTAAAGATGCTGATTTCATTTTCCAGCAGGATTTGGCACCTGCCCACACTGCCAAAAGCACCAAAAGTTGGTTAAATGACCATGGTGTTGGTGTGCTTGACTGGCCAGCAAACTCACCAGACCTGAACCCCATAGAGAATCTATGGGGTATTGTCAAGAGGAAAATGAGAAACAAGAGACCAAAAAATGCAGATGAGCTGAAGGCCACTGTCAAAGAAACCTGGGCTTCCATACCACCTCGACAGTGCCACAAACTGATCACCTCCATGCCACGCCGAATTGAGGCAGTAATTAAAGCAAAAGGAGCCCCTACCAAGTATTGAGTACATATACAGTAAATGAACATACTTTCCAGAAGGCCAACAATTCACTAAAAATGTTTTTTTTTATTGGTCTTATGATGTATTCTAATTTTTTGAGATAGTGAATTGGTGGGTTTTTGTTAAATGTGAGCCAAAATCATCACAATTAAAAGAACCAAAGACTTAAACTACTTCAGTCTGTGTGCATTGAATTTATTTAATACACGAGTTTCACAATTTGAGTTGAATTACTGAAATAAATGAACTTTTCCACGACATTCTAATTTACTGAGATGCACCTGTATATATATATATATATATTTCACCTCAAAAACAAATAATGATTAAGTTGCATACATTCTCGTGTATTTAAGGTGCCAGGAAGTTTTATCACACGTCTTAATCGATGGTTACACCACTTGACATTTTTAAAGTAATTATAATTATTTTATTTATTCATTAATTTTTTAGAAAATGCTATAAATATTTTTAAAACAACATGAACTCAAAGATGTCTACAAACTTGACAATTGCTTGAAACTTGACTTATTCAGCAGAAACAATAGTAACTATGGTATTTTGGCAAAAACTTACAATGGTACCAAGTTTTATAATTGTACTGAGTAACCTAGACAGGTCATTAATACACAGAAAGAAACACTTCCATTCATATGGACATTATAGTGTGAAAGATGTTAACAGTATCTTTCTGTCCAGCTGTGTCGTCAGGTGCTGGAGAGGGGCCGTTCAACTCCACATGATGTTGTGAAGCTCTCATACCAACTTACGAGAAAAAAGCAACGAAACATCAGAAGACGGCTGAATTAACACAACAGCAGCGGAGAAATGCAGACACACATGAACACAAATTAATTCAAAACATGAATATTCAAGACGCATTTGACAAAGAGCACAATGCCGCCATCCACACAAGAGCATCAGGGCAATCCTTCCATCCATCTACCTCCACAGTTATCAAACTGGGAGGCACGCCTCCACAGATGGCACCAGAGCATGCTCTCGTTCAGAAAGTGCATGTTCGCGCTCAGAACGTGTTCTGTTCACTTGCAAATCTATTATAAAGCCATATAGCTCTGCCTCTATTCATTCATACAAGTATTCTGCCTCTACAGACCAACAATCATCCATGTGATTATCTAATCTGCCAATCGTGTGGCAGCAGTGCAGTGCATAAAATCATGCAGATACGGGTCAGGAGCTTCAGTTAATGTTCACATCAACCATCAGAATGGGGAAAAAATGTGATCTCAATGATTTGGAGCATGGCATGATTGTTGGTGCCAGTCGGGCTGGTTTGAGTATTTCTGGGATTTTCACACACAACAGTCTCTAGAATTTACTCCGAATGGTGCCAAAAACAAAAAACATCCAGTGAGCGGCAGTTCTGCGGACGGAAATCTTGCAGTCTTGTACATTTTGTCAGAGGGGGGGGCTTACTGTATAACACTTTAAACACACACTCTCACAGACAGCTCAGGAGAGCAAAGAGGATCATCCCTTCATTCAAAGATCAGCTCAAATGAGTGGAGATATCTGGAGGTCGGTGACATGATATTTTTTTTTCTCCTCTTTTCTCCCCAATTTGGAATGCCCAATTCCCAATGCGCTCTAAGTCCTCGTGGTGGCGTAGTGACTCGCCTCAATCCGGGTGGTGGAGGACGAATCCCAGTTGCCTCCGTATCAATCCGCGCATCTTATCATGTGGCTTGTTGAGTTCATTACCGTGGAGACATAGTGCGTGTGGAGGCTTCACCCTATTCTCCGCGGCATCCCACGCACAACTCACCACACGCCCCACCGAGAGCAGGAGCCACATTATAGCGACCACAAGGAGGTTACCCCATATGGCTCTACCCTCCCTAGCAACCAGGCCAATTTGGTTGCTTAGGAGACCTGGCTGGAGTCACTCAGCACTCCAGAGGTGGTAGTGAGCATCAATACTCGCTGAGATCCCCAGGCCCCAGTGACATGATTAATGTTTGTTTAATGCAGTTAAATAATATATAGCCTAGTATTCGTTAAATATTGGTAACAGCTACATATATAACAGCTGACACTCTGAACTGTATCGTACAGAGCCCATTAGACTACAGGACAGGTCAGGGATTTTTCCCTGAAATACTTTTGCGCTCCCTAGTAATAAACTTTGTATGGTTTTACTACATTAACCATATTTTAACCAAGACATTCATAGTGAAACCATAGTAATAATACAAGAAAATTAAAACTATGGTAATAAAAATCATAATTTTGTGGTTTTGGTTTTACCAGACTATTTAGCAGATGACGGGCCACTTCTATTAAAATGAATAGGAGACATTTGAACGCTCAACCACAGAGCTCTGAGCGCCCAACGGTCAATGGATGTAGAAAGGAAGTCCCGCCTTACAAGTAAAACAGCCAATCGCCTTTTAGATACAGACATCAGCTGCATGCGCATTAGCTATATAAGCCGGTAAAATTGCGTTTTTAGCGTAATATGAGGTTAAGAAGCACAATTTACGATACCAGTGTTGTCATATTTTACATCTGATTTGAAATATGTTCTTTGATCATAATCTTGACCGACCATTTTGGAGATTTTGGTCTTTCTCCATTCAAGTAGATAGGAGCTGCACTGTCATGACTGGAAATAACCTCCCGAGAGCGTTCCAAAGATGCCCGACAGTGGACTGACTCGCTAGAAAATACCATAGTTTAATATTGTAGACTGTAGTAACCATAGTTTTGGTGTAAATCATGAATTTTCTATAATATTGTAGTAACCATGACTGTTGTAGGCTAACCATGTTTTTTTACAAAAAAAATTCTTATTCTTTCTTTATTATGGCGGGCCATTTATTCAACCAAAATCCCAATAATACCCAGATAAAAATGAAGATTTGATGCATAACACGGGACTTTTAGGTATAAACAAGCCTGAAACACACCGGGGACTCTTATTTTGTAATACAAAATGATGAAAAAACTATTAGCAACTATCGGCATAGAATTTTGACGCTAACCGATAGTTACAAAAAGCAACTATCGGCACCGATTAATCGGTAAAACCGATATATCGGTCTACCTCAAGTAGTAACTATGAAAAGTAAGTTAAATAACCATAGTCCTTTTTTCCCCAGAAACCATGGTTTTAAAACTGTATACATATAGTAACCATGGTTAATCTTGTGGTTACTATGGTTTTACCACACATACCATATTTACAAGTACCGATAATACCAGTATTTCCAGTTAAACCATAATAACCACAAAATTATGATTTTTATTACCATAGCTTTCCTTTACCTGTATTGTTACTATGGTTTCACTACGAATATCAAGGTTAAAATATGGTTAATATAGTAAAACCATGGTAAATGTATTGCGAGGGCACACAAAACTATTTAAAAATAAAAAAAATGCACATTAACTTTCAGAGCTTGTTAAAGTCACATGCTAGTTGACACAATTGCTTACACTTTCGGAACAAATTTAAAGGGATAGTTCACCCCAAAATGAAAATTCTGTCATCAGTTCCTCACCCTGATGCCATCCCAGATGTGTATGACTTTCTTTCTTATGCAGAACACAAGTTAAGATTTTTAGGAGAATATTTCAGCTCTGTAGGTCCATACAATGCAAGTGAATGGTGACCAGAACTTTGAAGGTCCAAAAAGCACATAAAGGCAGCATAAATGTAATCCATACGACTCCAGAGGTTTAATCCATGTCTTCAGAAGTGATATGATAGGTGTGGGTGAGAAACAGATCAATGTTTAACTCCTTTTTTACTGTAAATTCTCCATCCTGCCCAGCAGGTGGCGATATGCACGAAGAATGTGAATCACCAAAAACAAAAGAAAAAGTATGTGAAAGTGAAAGTGAAAGTAGAGATTTATAGTTAAATAAAAGAGGTCACATTTTATATTAGGTGGCCTTAACTACTATTTACTAACATTAAATACATATTTCTATACTCACACAATGGAGACTATTTAGTAAGTCATAGATAAACTATTCCAAATGATTATTAGCTGTTTTCTGTGCTTTTACAAATATTATGGCATTCATGGAATGGCAGGGGCAAGGTAAATATCTGGTGCCTCCCAGACCAACACTAAACATGGTCAAGGGGCACTAAACTATGCAAAATATAATTTTTTTTCCATCAGTATGAATGCTTGGGTCTCTGAGGGTCAATAATGTGTGATTTATATGCCATTTCACAAGTTTCTTCCAACAGATGTTTTCCTACATTGAACAACATTCAAATATTTATATAAATTTTAATGTGAACTGTCAGTTTGCATTGTGAAATGTTCTTAAATCCTCAATAAACTCTTTATTGCAGGGTAAAGAGTTGCCTGCAGTGCCTTATTGTGTGAAAGGTCAGTATTAAAAAACATTAACAAAGTTTTATAGTAAAAGTGGACCCTATATAATTTCTTAAAGGATTAGTTCACCCAAAAATGAAAATTCAGTCATTGTTTACTCATCCCTGTGTTGTTATAACACTATATGACTTTCTATCTTTTTCTGAACACAAAGGGAGAAATTGTGAATAAATGTTGTGCTCAGTGATGTCATACAATGGCAATTTATGGTGACCACCT
This sequence comes from Myxocyprinus asiaticus, assembly GCF_019703515.2. NCBI lineage: Eukaryota > Metazoa > Chordata > Actinopteri > Cypriniformes > Catostomidae > Myxocyprinus > Myxocyprinus asiaticus. The sequence continues at coordinate 37,210,110 of NC_059386.1, read as the reverse complement.
CTTCAAGCTTCAAAACAACACAAAAGTATAATTCAGAAGTCTAATAAATTATTTCATGAGACTCATGATTGTTATGAAAGCATACGATAAGATTTGGTGAGAAATAAACAGAAATCTAATGTGTTATTTAGTGAAAATGTTCACTGACCGTTGATCTCCTGTGAGCATTCATGATAGGACACGAGAGCAACAGTTCACGCAACCCCCTCACAACAGTGGGGCGTTCAAGCGAAAACTCGTTTATCTAAAAACAGGTCCTCCACAGTGATAGTGACAACAGAACACAACACAGCTGCACACAAAACAGAGAACCGAACTTACTAAACATATCTGAAGAGTTTGTAGTCCAAGAATTGATGCATTTCTATGCCCAGCCTTATTTTTTGAACGTTTTTGGACCAGTGCCAGCTCTAAGCGGACTGAGTTACCCTCGACTCAAAGTCCTTCAGAGATCCGAACACCGTCGAGAAGTCGCAGGTCGTAGCATCGACAGCTGGACAGCAGCAGCTCAGTTTCTTCAATAAACAGATTAAATGGCACACCAGTAACCATCAAACTAGTTAACTCAACTAACCCTACTAACCTCACGACCTCGCCACACAAGGGACGTACTGGAGAAAAGATCTCCCTGTCTACAGATAAACGGTAAAACTAAAAGGGTGTCATTTTCTGTTTCTGGTGAAGTTTCTGAAAGTCCCAAGTCTCAGATGTCAAATTGGTCATGGACTAAATTTAATTTCCTTGAAATCAATTCTATTTTAAGCCAAAAAAACTCTCAGGAATTTTTAAAACAGCAAAATCAAAAACGAAAGATTCACTTGGACCCACATCAGCCATCCGATTCCCTGATGTCACTAACAGGAATTTGACTCCTAAAAAGTCCCAAAGTTCACAGAAATTAAAAAATGCATAAATGAGAAGATGGCATTTGATAGACAACCGAAGATGACTGAAACCAAGACCCGAGAAGATTCTCCCAGTGGCCAAAAATCAAATGAAAAATGTGTGTCTCAAAAGTTTGATTTGACATCAGAGCTGTCAGACTCTTTAGTTTCACAACTGTTTGAAATGGAGAACTCCAAAATCCTCATGAGAGGAGACAAGATCTCAACCGTTGTGAGGAGACCACAGACAGAAGACAACACAAGATATCACACACAGAAACGAGTTCAGCTAGAGAGAACTCTTTCAAACACCCAGGGTCTGCAAGCATTCGAAATCCATCCATTTCCAGGTCAATCCAAGCATATGTTTATCTTCAGGATGATGCAGCACCTCTACGAAAACCAGACACACCCAGACCGAAGTCGTCTTCTCCACATCTGGAAAGTTCTGGAGCAGCGAGCTGTGGAGAACATCTGAATGACAGCTTGTGGATGTGCTGGAGATTAGGATGATGCAACACATAAACTGACACCTGCAGGAGGATTCAACACTACTGATGCAGGAAACTCGTTCATAACCAACTAAACCAATGTCCGAGGTATTTCAAATACTGATAGAATACTTCTTTACTATACCCACTTCATTTAGAGGTATTTTAAAGACCCTATGAAATAGCTTGATGAGCACGGTTTACTTTCCTGTGTTACTTTCTTATTCTAGAGAGCATTCCATTGGACAAAAATCTGGGTAGTGCAAGATGAGTCATCAATATTTATTGGTCTGTTTTCCCAGAAGAGAAAGACCATATTTATATGTGTGTATCTGCTAAAAGCTTATTTTAAAATAATATAAAATAAATAAAATAAAAAAAACTATTCATAAATAATATTCTATGTCTTTATAATCTTATGATAAACAAAGTTAAAAAAAAAAATTGTTGTCCTAAATTTGTAAGCATGTAATTCTAATTCTATTCACTCAACCTCACTTTGAAAAGTTTAATTATATTCTACTAGATGGCAGAAAGCACTAGAAAAAAACAATTCTCCATCACATTCCATCATAATATACAGATCTGAAATGTAGGTGGCGCTCTAACGCATTTTAGCCCTCACAGATGTGCTCATCCATAGACATTCAGTCTAATTTTCAGTTCAAGCACCACCCTCATTATTTCATTGAATATCTCGGCCTCTGAGTGGACTAGAAGCTCAATCTAGGTGTCATTAGAAAGCGATCCTCCCATGTGTGATATATATAAAATTTTATCATCAATAGTTGAAAACATATTTTTCTGATGATTTGTTTTGCATGCTTTTCTTGCTGGACCGCATATTTTGTTCTGGACTTCTAAGATATAACATTGGATTATTCACACAAACAAGTTCACAGACAAGTAAACAATGGCTTATTTTTTAGAAAACTCTATAAGGTAAAAGCAGATATAAAGTTTTTAGCTATTTAGGGCTTACAGCAGCAGTTATTGGAGCATAAAAGAGACATTTGTGTTTGATGACTTACAGAAATTATATTA